>NC_056746.1:1208990076-1209070076 GCF_019279795.1 Protopterus annectens
CTAAGCAATGCTAAGCTTGGGTTGCATTACCTTACACTCAGCTAGCATCTACTTAGCTCAATCTATGTAGGCAATGCTTACTCCCATGCAAATACACGTGCACACACTTTCAACTGCGTATCCATGCGTACTACTGCTGTTATGTGCTTACACATGCTTACTAGTGCCTTAGTCAGTATAACACTTCACATGTGCATTTAAAGCAGTACTCCTGTGCAAATATAAATGTTCCTTAGTAGGTTATACAGCACAATGGAGTTAACATATGTATATCACATGGAAAATAGGATGTGCTGCAGTGTGCAACATATATAATTATTCCCTTCAGTGTTATGCAGGACTACTGTTCTTACAGTATGATTGGACAGGCACTGTTCTGTGCTGCACGTAGACTGCTCATAATACTGTGGTTGAGCAATGGACATATGTTCTGGTATTAATCTACACACTTATATACATATCCTGTACTGTTGGATGCCTGTGCTGGATGATGTGTTTGTGATCACATTAGCTGTATCTATATCCGCCATGGCTTAGTGGAACTCATGTCTACTATAGTGTACAGGGTCGGGGGTTTGCAACCTGGCAGTGCAGATTATTTTGTTAATGGCCACAACAACAGCTGTTGGCTACAGAGTGACTGAAGCACTGTAGAACATTTGCAGGTGGGTATGCGCTTGTTTGCGTGTATCACATCATTACTGACCTCTGGTTGTGGCATCTTGCCCTCAGTTAGCCTCTACATTGCTTCACCAGTGTGGTACTCGCATACCGGTGGCCAAACAGGCTTACACCCACTTGCTCCTACATACAAATGCGCACTGTCGTGCATTTTCTTCACATCTGTCAACCGGAACACTCAGACTGTATACTTGTCCATTGTCAGTGGTGGCCCGTGGTGTAGAGCTCCACATTGACACCACTTAGGTATCCCAACTAATACTGGGGTGATCACATTCATAGAGGGTAACAGACATAACATAGCTATATCCCCCATTAGACATGTTTAGCTTACATTAAACTGTCGGTATTATCCATGCTTAGGTCAGGTTTACATGTCAGGTATGACTGTTGACAAAGGTCAGATTAAGGTGAGGTTGATTCCTGTTTCACATGTCAGGATAGGTTACATGCAGGTATCCAGGGTAGATGTAGTTATTCCATACCTGTGTGATACAGTACAGGCAAATAGCTAAGGAGTAGGTAGGTAGGTAGGTAGTTGGGGTGACATTATAACTGTATAGTAGCCTGTAGGTATAATTGAATAGGGGAGCAATAGAGAAGGATTGTCAGATGTTGGGATTTGTATGCGAGGCAGGACAAGAGGTGTCGGTATCACTAGTTTATGTAGTGGTACAGAGTGTGAGGTGGGGGGGGGTTCACAAGGTGGTGAGCCTGTGGTGCTCCAGGTGCGCTTATGGTTTTCTTTCATGTGTTAGTTACATGTGTCCTGTGGGACAGCTGTGATACTACATGTGGGTTGGGGTTCCAGATACTGGCAATATAGTGGGGGAAGAGGGTGTCACCTACGTGTACCCATAGATATTAATAGGAATGGAACAGTGGCTGATAGGTACGTGGTGTGCATGGGGCACAAAGGGGGGTGTTAGTAGGGGGATTATCCTGGGATGTGCAGGATGGCTGCAGGGAAGGTCCACAGCTGGCCATGTTGTCTACGACAACAGCTGTGCATATGCACTGCATTTGGTGTTTGCATTGGACACTCACACCCCTGGGTGGGGGTGAGGTCTTCAATAATACCTTACAATGCCTATTACATCAGCTTACATGCCTACAGTGGGGTGTTGTGACCATGTGTTCGTAGGTGTTGTGTAGTGGGTAATGCAACAACACATATGGTTATACCGTACTTTGCCATGTACACTGGACTGTGCTGCGGTGGAAGCCATATCGGGAATGGCTGCCCGTTAGGCATACGCATGCCTGCCATCTCTACACATTCCGTGGCCTGTCCAGAGTTTGCTTCATAATATTGGTATATTCCTCTTACAATCTGCACCTGTCTGGCAAATACCTGAGAACTGATGCCATTTAATGCAGACAAGTAATTGGGTTTAAGACTCCACATCCTTCAGATGAGTCATGTTAATGCATAACCTATTATTCTATTAGCTTTCTAAGGTTGTAAGTGGAATATGTGCTTTCTGTCCCTATTTGTCTCCCCAGCAGTTTAGGTTCTGTCCAGTGGTTTAGCTCTTAGAAGTTGAGAGGTATGGGTGTAAGCTCTGCCCAATTCGCAATATTACTGACATCCCTGGGGCATTCCGAATACAACTGTGCCAGCCAACACCTGCACACCTAGGCCCATAATTGCATACCCATAGTTCCCCCACCTGGCCCTCCTCTAGAGCACTCATCCTTACTGTGGGTGCAGGTGTGGTCTAACCACACCACTACACACTGCACACTCTCATTGTGACCCATGTTGTATGTTGTCTCAACCCATGGGTCATCAGGCTTGCACAACCTACTGGTCCATGTACGTATACAGCCTGGTTAGATAAATCGTTACAGGCACTGACTCCGATTATCATTAATTTTTAGGGTGTCCCACAAGGGACATTGATGTCTTTGTTTCAAGATTAGATGAGACAGGTCTCTCCCACTGGTGGTATCCTGCCTGTGGTCTGGGAAGCGGTGGTATGTTTACTTGTATCGTGTGTTTATATGTTTCACTTGTCTAGGTGGGGGAGTTGATGCTACATGTTACACATTTGTTGATTGGACCCCCACCCCAATTGGCATGGCTTGTGAACATATGTGATCCTTAACTGGTGTATCATATCTATATCTATATCTATATCTATATCTATATATATATATATCTATACATATATATATAAATATATATATACATATGCTGTATACTACTATCACTCCTGAGGAGCTTTTCTGCCCGGGTCTCTGCTGTAAATGAGCCAGAAGCACAGCCAGACTTACCCAGTTAACAGATGTGATTTAAATACATAATTCAATTAATATACTAGCTATATATATATATATATATATATATATATATATATATATATATGGGTCTACTTCTAAACACCGACATGCCGATTCCCCGACACAAAACTCACCGACGCCAAATAACCGAAAACACACAAACCCGACACAAACCCAACAACGCAAAACACCGAACACCAAATCACCGACACACGGAATGTAAACAACACGCGACACTACATACCATACACACTAGCCCTGACCCAAACCCTAACCCTAAGGTCCGACACTATCGCACACTTCACCTACCTGCACCTTAACCCTAACTCACTTACCCACCTAGCCCAAGCTCCGACACTATCGCACACTTCACCTACCTGCACCCTAACCCTAACTCACTTACCCACCCCTAGCCCAAGCTCCGACACTATCGCACACTTCACCTACCTGCACCCTAACCCTAACTCACTTACCCACCCCTAGCCCAAGCTCCGACACTATCGCACACTCCACCTACCTGCACCTAACCCTAACTCACTTACCCACCCCTAGCCCAAGCTCCGACACTATCGCACACTCCACCTACCTGCACCCTAACCCTAACTCACTTACCTGACCACTCCTACCTCCGTCACTATCGCACTTACGGGTCGCGATCGCAGGTTACCCTTGTCGGTCTTTCCACTGTCGGCGAATCACCCTGTCGGTATACGTACCTGTCGGTCATCTGGCGTCGGTAATTTCCGCGTCGGGCAATCGGCGTTTCGGTCTTCTGAATGGGACCCATATATATATATATATGTTTCCATACATATATACATATATATTTCTACATATCTATATACATATATACGTATATATCTGTATTTGTATGCATATAAATATATATATATATATATATATATATATATATATATATATATATATATATGGTTCCCTATCAGAAGACTGAAACACTATAAGCTTGAAAATCAAAATCCTGAAACCAAAAGCCTGAAAACTCAAAATCCTGAAAACCCAAAATCCTGAAACTCAAAATCCTGAAAACACAAATAATGCTAATATGCCAATACAAAGACACTAATATCTACCAACTGACCTTGACCCTAACCCTAAGGTCTGTCACTATCGCACACTCACCTGACCTGCGCCCTAACCCTAACTCACTTAAACCGCCCCAACCCTAATTTCTGTCACTATTGCATACATGCCTAACCTGCGCCCTAACCCTAACTCACTTAAACCGCCCCTAACCCTAACATAAAACCAACCGCACACTTACCTGAACCCAACGCATGACCTAACACCACAGGGCTAACAATAGCAAAGCCACAATGACGTCAGAATGTCTATTTTGTGTTTTCAGGATTTTGAGTTTCAGGATTTTGGGTTTTCAGGATTTTGAGTTTTCAGGATTTTGAGTTTTCAGGCTTTTGGTTTCAGGATTTTGATTTTCAAGCTTATAGTGTTTCACGCTTCTGATAGGGAACCATATATATATATATATATATATATATATATATATATATATATATATATATGTCTAACGACATATGGATGTATGGGTGTCTGCGTATGTATATATCTATAGGTGGGTGTTTAATTATATTCTGTCTCTGTCTGTACACATTTGTACTAAAGAGAGGGGAAGGTTTCACTCCACATAGGTATGGATTTATATACACACACACACACACACACACACACACACACACACACACACCTCTACAGTTGTACATCTACATCTGGTTATTCCATTCTTTGCCATGTACAATAGACTGTACTGCAGTGGGATGCGTAGTGGGACTGGCTGTCCATTGGGTGGTGGCCCTGCCCAATGCACACTGTTGCTTACATCCCTGGGGCAGTCCACATAGACCCACTCCCACCAACATCTGCTCATCTTGGCCCATAATTTCATACCCATAGTTCCCAATCTGCACATCCTCTTCCTTACTCCTGGTGCAGGTCGGGTCTGGCCACACCTGTACACTGTACCCATTCCCCACATCTCGGGACCCATCACGTATGTTGTCTGCCCTATGCATCATCAGGCTTCCCCTACCTTGCAAACTGGGAAAATGTGTGGGCCTGCCATTTGACATCGGTGTAATGGCAGGAAACCCAAATATGTTTGACTTTTTGGGTGCCCCACAAGGGACATACATGTCTTTGTTTAAAGATAAGACTTGACTGGTCTCTCCCACTGGTAGTATCCTGCCTGTAGTCTAGGAAGCAGTGGTGTGTTTACTTTTATTGTGGGTCTGTATGTTTCACCAGTCTAGCTGTGGGGGAGGGTTGATGCTATGTGTTACACGTTTGTTGATTGGACCCCTCACCCCCGTTTGCATGGCCTGTGAATATATGCAATCCATAACTGCTGTATCATATTCTAGCTATATACATATGTATATTTACACACACACTTATGTGTATATATATATATATATATATATATATGTAAATATCTCTACATTACTATATACAGATATATATGTGTATGTATGCATACATGTATACATTTATATATTGCTGTCTATATATATCTAACGACATATGGGTGTATGGGTGTCTGCATATGTATATATCTATATGTGGGTATGTATATGTTTTCTGTCTCTGTATGTATAGATTTGTACTACAGAGAGGGAGAGGTATATCTCCATGTAGCTATGGGTAGATATACACACACATTCCTCTACATATATGCATCTACAGCTGGTTATTCCGTTCTTTGCCATGTAGATTAGACTTTGCTGCAGTGGGACTCATAGTGTGTGTGGTTGCTCGTTTGGCGATGCCTTTGCCCAATGAACACTGTTGCTTACATCCCTGGAGCTGTCCGTATAGACCCACTTCAGCCAACACCTGCACAACTAGACCCATAACTAGCTACCCATAGTTCCCCCACCCGCACCTCCTCTACAGTGCCCATCCTTACTCTGGGTGCAGGTCGGGTCTGAACACACCACTACACGCTGCCGACTCTCCACTTCACGGGACCCATGTCATACATTGTCTCCACCCATGGGTCATCAGGCTTGTACACACCCCGGCAAGAATGGTCGTGGTACCAGCTTCCTTCCATAATATTTAAATTTTTGGGGCGTACTGCAAGGGACGCTCCTGTCTGTGTTCCAAGATTAGATTTCATGGGTCCACTGTGTACCCCCTTGGTTGTATTCTGCCTGTGGTCTGGGGAGCAGTGGGCTATTTACATTGTTTGTGGGTTTGTGTGTATATTTCCTCTGTCCGGCTGGGGGGGGGGGGTCATGCTACGTATTACATGATTCTTGCTTCAGCTCCTCATTTCCATTGGCATAACCTGTGAACATATGTCATTCTTGCGGGCTGTTTTCTATCATAGCTATATATCACACCCACCCACACATGCACACACACACACACACACACACACACACACACACACACACATATATATATATATATATATATATATATATATATATGTATAGAGAGAGAGAGAGTAAGCCGCGGTGGTACAACAGTAGCTTTGTTGTCTCACAGCAAGAGGTTCTCCTGTTCGATTCTTGGCTGTAATGCCTTCTGTGTGCAGCATGCATGGCCTCCCCACGGTCGAGTGGCCTCCGAAAGACATGTGAGGATGAGGTTGTGTGTCGGGCTTGCAACATAGCACCATAAAAATCTGCTGCCAATCATTAGCAGACCGAAGTTCTGGTGTGTTGACCCCTAACCAGGAAAAGCCAAACATATATACATATATATATATATATATATATATATATATATATATATATACATATTGCTGTATATATATATATATATATATATATATATATATATATATATATATATATATATAAATCCATGTGGATGTATGGGATGTATGGCCTTAATCTCACTTATCAGTTGCTATGATGGCTTAGTGGTTAACTACTGTGGATATAGTGTACAGGGTCCTGGGTTTGAGCCTTGCAGAAACAGTTTATTTTGTTGCTGGGCAGAACATGGGTCGCTGGATCCAGAGTGATTAAGGCACTTTAAAGCAGTTGTAAGCGGGTTTGCGTGGGTTTGCACAATGGTAAGCACTGCTAACCTCTGGTTATAGTTTCTTACACTCATTTAGCTTCTACTTTGCTTACTCTGTGTGGGCGATAGTTACCCTCACACAAACGCACTTGGACATGCTTACCACTGCTTATTTGTGCTTAGACCTGATTACTTGTGCCTTAATTATTATGACTCTAAAACTTCACACGTGCATTTCATGCAGTACTCCAGTTCACATTTAATTGTTATTATGTTGGTTATACAGCAAAACAATGTAAAATTATGTTCATATACAAATTTCCTTGGAAAATGATTTGTGCTACAGTGTAACTCAAACTGGGATTGCCTGTTTGTTAGGCAGATGCCCTAACCAGTCCACTATTGCTGTGCTGCTTCATTTGCATATATATAGCTTGTTATCCTCTTCAGCCTTTTCAGCTGCTTTAACCATAGCTAGGCAATGAGCAAACTTTTGCACCAACAGTTTGCTGTACTCTGGGTTTTAAAATATTAATACAAGGCTTTCTTCGTTTTATTTCAATGTACTGTTGCTGTTGAACACATGGGGACTGTTGGTGGAGATATGCAGACACCTATGAGCAGTTTCACTCATTTATTTACACTTTCTTCTGTTCTACTTTGCAGGGTCATGTTTAATCTGAGAACTCTGCTCTCAGACACGCCCCCTGCACTCGTCCATGATCAGTGTAGCATTTGGAGCTCTGGCGGCATGCCTTCATTATTATGCATGGCACGCTGCCGTCCTCCTCCTTAACTGCTGCTAAATGCAGGACAAGTTTAGTCCACTTGGCAGATTAGTGAATCCGGGGGAGTCTCTTCTTCGAAGCATACTTCAAATCATACCAGATTTAATATTGTCTGTTCAAGACTTTTGTCACTGAATCATGGATTTCAGCAATTCAATGGGCTTGTTTGTTTCCATTATCCCTTAGAAAGTCCACTTCACAGACCATTTTATATTCTTTAATGATACAGCTTTTAAAGATGGTGGTTCTTGTTGAAATACGGAAGGATTCCAATATTACAGTGCATCTACTTCGTCAAAAGACCACTTTATATGAAAATGTTCTGCTAGAATGAAAAATGTGGCGCAACTGGAGCTTGTTGCCTTAGCACTGCAATTTTGGATTGTAACTCTGGTTTTCTTTCTGTAGACAATTCTATTCTTTTTAAACTGCATGAGGGCATGTTCTGTCTTTTCCTTAGAGGACATGCATGCATCTATTCTTCATAGCAATTAAATCAATTTTTAGTTTCCAGTCTTTTTATTAAGAAAAAGAGACTATGAACCTTTTAGACATTTTAATATTTTGTAATAACTGATGAAACAGAATAACTGTGAAAGCTAATATTTTGAATAAATTAGAGGCTTGCACCATCTCACTCCTTTATTTCTGATTGATTTCTGTTTGTATACATATTTGCTGACAGCTATGTTGTATGTGTTAGTACCTTAATCAGTTGTAGAACCAGGAGAAACATTGGACATTTTTGTATAAATTTCCACATTTGTTTTTAAGTCAAAGTTCTGCCATCCTATACCATAAAAGTTATTATATCATCATCTGTGTCTGTTGCTAAGATACTTGCTCTTGCTTTTATTTCTTCCTATGCCACTTTAGAATGTATTTTAATTATATCTGAGACTGTTCGATTGCTTAGTGTAATATACAATGATGAAGACCCCTTTGAATTATAATACTACTCATTTTCTACAAAAGGACTCAAATGATGCATTTACATTTACTTTGTCATCCTCCTGTTTTTGGAAGTCTAGGGCAATGTTAGAAGGACCAAACTTTGAATCAGCAAGAATATAAAATGAGTCAAATCTAATTTATCTAGTGATCTGTAGATCTGCTTTCATTGCCTATTCTTCTTCTAAACCTTTTTATTTTATTAACAATATGCACTATAAAATGTATAAACAATGTTTGCATTCTTTCTTTAATATTTTGATAAACTGCAGTATGTAAACGATACTCAGTTTTGAAGCAGTATTTGTGGAATGGCTCTGTAGATAATATGGATATAAGTCAAATGCATCATGATACAAAGGGTATGAATTATTCTTCCTGTAATAATGAGATGTGTTATCTGTTATCTGTTATCTTATCAAGTTTGTAAAATAGATGGTCAGCACTGTGCTTATAAACAGAGGAAACATTTCAAAAGCTGCAGATTTGAAATGACTTGTCTGCCCTAACAATGTATAATTATTTAAAACATGTAATGCAGATGAACAAAGTAGAATGTCTTCCAAAGGAATCTGCCCAAACTCCATCCAAAGAATCAAAGGATGAGTGCTTGCAGAGAGGTAGAATGTCTTCTATCCTTACCTCCAGCCATAAAAGAGATAATTCAGGTGACAGCCATCAGAACACAGACAAAGAGTCTTCTTTTCTTTTTTATGAGGTGCAGTTTATTGCCTAAGAACATATAGTAATGTGTGGCAAAGAATATAACACTAGTGCAAAGTGCCTTTAGAAGCAGGGGCATGCTGTTAGACAAACCGTTCATTGAAGTGAAATATTCCACTCATGAAATGCCTCCTCCAACAAAACAAACTAATAAATAAAAATTAATTCATGATCAAAGCAAGTACAAAATTCTATAATTATTTCAAAAAAAGGAGAAAATAGCTTCTGTTATTAGTGGACAAAGGTAAAGAAGCAGGGTATTGGATTCTCTGAATTTCATTCACTCAAAAACCTGAAAAAAAGCACTTTTAAGTGTTTTACACACACACACACACACACACACACACACACACACACACACACACACACACACACACACACACACACACACACACACTCACACACACCAACTTGAAGAATGTGAAATCCCCCCTAAAAGGGTATCACTGCTGGCACAACTCACCAGCTATGATTTCCTATGTAGGAGCTCCAATCCTTGATTGAATTTTGACCAAATGAGGCTCAAGAATTCAGTCTTTGTTCACCTGTAGGTAAGTGGAAAAGATATAATGTATTGGATTAGGTTGCCTCTGTCAGCCTGAGTTACTCTCACACACATTCACATGCACACATGCAAGCACACACATTTTTTCATTTTATTTTAAGGTGGGACAGTAGCACTATTTTTACATTTGCAGAACTTCACAAAGCATCATATTCAGCATCGGTGCCTTGATGTTTTCATCCAACATCCTAGGTTGTCATCAGCAAAGTTAGGGTAACTGTAGAGCTGCACAGATATTATATTCTTCTCCCATATGACACAATGAATTAGTTTGCTAAATAGTTACTAAAAAGAAGTCAGCTGCACTTCACATGGATATGACAGGAAGTATCTCACTGATTATTTAATTTGTCTGTGCATATCTTTTGACTCGATTGATTTAACTAAGTGGGCATATTGTATCTATTTAGAAGAGACCTGAGGTGGTATTTCTACTAAATGGAGAGGGGGGGATTTGACCAGCACACCTTTGGAAACCTTCCTATTTTTCTTGTTAGCAGAGTCATGGGAAAAGATAACATATACTTCAACTGCCCATATCTCAGAATTATGTCACCACCATTTATTGTCTCATCTAAAAGTGCCTAAGGAGTGTAGTACCTTATATATAATATGCTTGTCAGTATTTCAATATGAATTCCCAGACCTGGTGTTGGGGTAGCAACCAAATTCTTCCTGTGTTTCTGTCATCAAAGAAGAATACACTAACAGGTGAACTGTTTTAACTTATTACAGTCAAGTGTACCTCCAGGCATTTCTAAAGTTACCTCCCACTGTTCCTCTGGGTGTATAAAACCTAACTATAATACTACTTGGAGCTTTGCTTATGTTTTTTGGAGTTTTGCTTATGCTAAGAGTCGAAGAGCCATCAGGTGCCCACATTTGACTTTTATGACTGATTTTTTACTTATTGTTCTATCTTGTGTGGGACCCGTACTCAGTTTGTTGTGTGTGGTTTGGTTGGTTTGCATTACCTGTGGTTATATTTATACACACCAACAGAGGAGGATGGCTGAAAGTACATTTCAGGAAGTTGAATTACTGTACCTGCCTAATCGTTTGAACACTACAGTTCAGAGGACCGAAAGGTTTCAAGTATGTGTATTCGGGAGGGAGAATTTGTTGATTGACTATACACCAGCCTTAGATCATGACGCAGCTGTTAATGATGACATCAGTGTCCTGAACCTGACTGAGGATCTTACAAGATTAGAAGCTGAGTTATTGAAGCTAAAAAAACTCCAACTGCAGCGACAACATTTTGAGGCCTGTATAGCTAAAAAGATAGTACCGAGAGGCCTAAGAATCTTGAAAATGCCTACCACAGGTAACAGATTTCCTGAACTATTATGCCAATGGCAAAAGCTTAATCTTGAGCTGAGTTTCAGCTATATGAGACTTTTAATTGACTTTTTTGGCCCTGAAGAGGAAACTCTAAGGGAGCAAGTGAATATATTGTATGACAGAATTAAACTGAACTACCCTTGTGACTTGCTTGATTCAAGACTTGAAAGGGTCTTGGATGATGTTATGTTATATGAGAAACGTCTACTTGAACAAAAGAAGAACAAGATCTTACGAGACCAGAGGGACTTTAATAGTTGTAATGTCTTCACCTGGCCTAGACAGTCAGTTGAAACAAGGAATGTACGGCCTTTAAATCAGAATAATAATGCTTCCACTATTTTAGGTGGGAGTGTAACTGCTAATACTTGTACTAATGTTAGTTTGCAGAATGATGATTTATGTGGTCAGGAAAATAATAACAACACTATTGATCCTGTTGTCCCTAGTAACCATTCTGTTAACATTCCTACTGTGCCTGATGATAAGACAGCTAATGGCAATGATAGAGATGACAGCTCGACCTTGGAGAAAATGGGTCATGAGGTTGTCCGTAGGAAGAAGCCTAACTATGTGACACCCTCGACTTCATATGATAGTTTGGGTATGAAGGCGAGTGCCCCTTTCCCTATAGCTCAACATACTTACACAAGCAGGCAACGTTCAGCCAGCAGAGGCAGACAGAAAAGGAAAGGGTCGGGGGGGGGGGGGACAACAGGGACCGACCCTGAAGAAAATGTGGGAAAGGACCACGAATCGCTAATTATTAATATCTCTAGTAGGACCCTTACACAATATGAGAAACAGGTGTTAGAGAAGGGCCTTAGTTTTATACCCAGTTGTAGGAGTAATTTAGTTGATTCTATTATAGATATTAAACTATATATTAGGAATTTACAACTGAATATTGATTTTGGTTTTACTCAGAATATGGGGAGTACCCAGAGGTTTAAACCAACTAGTGTATATGTTCCACAATTACATCCACTAGTGGAAACTTTCTCCAAATTGGTTGAGAATGACATCTACAGATATTATGAGGATAGGAATAGGACACCTGGCAGAAATAATCTAAGCTATAAACAAAGACAAGCATTGGAAACCCTTAGGTCAGATCGTACCTTAGCATTTAGACCAGCTGATAAGGGAGGCTCCATTGTTATTATGGACCTACAAGATTACTATAATTGGATGTATGATATGTTAGGAGAAATTAGATTTTATAGCAGAGCTTCGATGAATGATGTTATCGATAAGGTCTTTCAAATATATGATATGTTGGATGATCTGGTAATGAATAAGTTAATTGATGAAGAAACCTATGAATATCTTAAAGTTAAGAACCCCCGAATCCCCGTTATACAAGGCCTTCCCAAGGTCCATAAGTCTTTGAGTAAACCTCCCATGCGTCCAATTGTTGCTGGACAAGGCTGGGTCACGGAACCTCTCTCGATTTATGTGGAATATTTTCTACATCCATTAGTGGACTCTAACTCTGTTATCCTTAGGGATAGCAAACAGTTTTTATTAGAACTATATGAATACACCAAACAACTGGATGAGAAACAGGAATACTTTTTAGTAACACTAGATGTTAGTTTGTTTACTGTGATCCCTAATGATTTAGGTGTCACTAGTATTTCTGATTATTTACATCGTAAGTCACAATATAGTTTGGAGAGAGTTGACCTAGTGGCGTTGCTGTTGGAGACCATCCTGTATTCAAATTTCTTCCTGTTTGGGGATGATCTATATCTTCAGAGTGATGGCATGGCTATGGGCACATCTTGTGCCAATAGCTACGCCAACCTCGTTATGGCCAAATGGGAGGAGGAGTTTGTGGTACAGAATGAAGGCCTTATGGAGAATATAGGCCTATATAAGAGATTTGTAGATGATCTCTTTATGATTTGGCTAGGAGATGAAGAGAGCCTATTGGCATGTTTTGAGTATTTGAATTGTTCCACAGGATTTTTAAAGTTTACTTTAAATTATTCACGCGAACAGATCTCATTCCTAGATGTTGATATTAATAGGTTGGAGAGTGGACTTTTTAATACATCCATACATCGTAAATTGTGCCATAAGAACACCTTTTTACATAGAGGCAGCATGCACCCCAGATACGTCTTTGACAATGTGATGAAGGGGCAAATTATGAGAGCCTCTAGACTTAACCCCTCTGAGGAGGGTTATTGTAGTGAAGTGGGTTATCTGAGATGTAGTTTTAACTCTAGGGATTATGCAGCACACAGGTTTGAACAGTTGGTGACAGAAGTGAATGGTATGAGGTTAGATAGGGCCAGACCATATTTTATGGAACCTGGAGTACTTAGTGACATAACATCAGGTATTGATACTAATGTTGTTCGTGCCACCATGTTTTTACAAAGGATGTTATGGTTTTTAGAGAGAAATTGGAGAAACATTGGGATGTTCTGTTATTGGACGATAGAATAGGGTCTATAGTAGGTGTTAGACCCAAGATTGTGTTCAAAAATAAACCCAATCTGAAGAGGCTTTTGTGTAGCCCCAGGAATGTTGTGGTTCCCAATACTGATCGACTGCTTGAATATAACACCAAATCTTGTGGTAGATGTAAACAATGTGTGCACATAGATCAAAGGATGAGTTTTATACATCCAACCTCTGGTTATGAGTTCAGGCTATGTACTGCAACGGATTGTGGAAGTACCAATGTTATTTATTTAGCCAGGTGTACTATGTGTCCCTCCTTCTACATAGGGAAAACTAACATGTTTGAGAGAGCGGATTAGGGAACACATGTATAGCATTCGTGTAGGCTCGGTTAATAATGCCTTAGCTAAACATACAGTGTCACTTGGTACAACACATGAGTTTGTTTTCTGTGTCCTCCAAGTTATGCCTAAGAATTTAAGGGGTGGTGACATGGTGAATCTCACCTTTGAGAATGAATCAAGGTGGATCATCAGGTGCAGAGCTGATAAGGCACCTGGACTTAATGACAAGGTGCAAATTAAACCATTTTTGAAGAAGAGGAGGGTATGTAGACCTAAACAATAATCTAGCATGATCTTGGTATTGTAGGTATTGTTAGTTGATTTTGGAACACTGGGTACATCTGTATTTGACAGATAAATCCCAGTGGTGACTTATTATTATTATTTTATGTCTAGTTCATACCATTCTTACTGCCTGTGCTCTGCTTGCTTCTTCATCAATAGTTAATTTGGGTTTGCCTGTCGTTATTAAGGACTAATATGTGTCCTTGTACTGCCCTTAGGTAAATTTTAATAAAATCCTATTTATTGGGGACTGAATATTCGTTGACTCATTCTTACCTTTAATGGAAGATTTTATACAGATTGTGGGTAGTATTCAAGTGGGTGTTGCATCACCCATTATAATGTTTTTGGGCGTATTACCCTTGTTAACCTGTTTGTGTAAGGGTGGATCTAGCCTTTTTAGTTTAAGGTATGTATCTAGACGAGCGGGTAAAGGCTCCGGTTCATCAGGTTTATATTCTGGCTTGAGAGTGGGTAACCAGAAGTTTGGATAGTAAGGGGCTTTTCAGTAGGTGTTGTTCTTGTATTTTGCTAAGCGCACTACTTCTGTTATCTGATAGTATTTAGCTGTTTTCAGCTACCTAGGTTACCTATTACGGCTTAAGTGTGCGACATTAGGGATATGGCTAATGAGGGACCGTTCAAGGTATAAGTTGAATATTTTTTATTTTATATTGCCTGAACTCCTTTTCAGTTCCTCTGTGTATACTTGCCAGCATACTGCCCCAGCGATGTAGTGAGAAGACTTGGATGGGCAGATTGTAATACTTTTTAATATTTGAAATGTCCGTTCGTAACTTTTGTTACTTGACAGTATTTAGCTGTTTTCAGCTATCTAGGTTACCTGTTACAGCTTAAGTGTGCGCCATCAGAGATATGGCTAGCGAGGGATAGTTCAAGGTATAAGTTGAATACTTTTTTATTTTATATTGCTTGAACTCCTTTTCTGCTCCTCTGCGTATATTTGCGAGCATACTGCCCTAGCGATGTAGTGAGAAGACTTGGATGGGCAGATTGTAATACTTTTTAATACTTGAAATGTTCGTTTGTTTTTATATGTTCATTGCTTTTATGGAGTGCTTTGATGGAGCGCTTATGTTTACATATGATGTTGATACTTGGATATACATCTACACAATTGTTTTATAAATAGATTGCAATAAATTACGTAGTTTTACAGCCAACTGCAATGTTTTAAATTTAAGTGACGCTGTTTTATGCTACTGTTAGATAGAGGATACATTCAATGCTTGGGTTTTTGCCTTAAATAACAACTATTATGCATTCCTTTTTATTCTCCGTATTCTTACGGATGTTTAGTGTTAGGGATATATTTTTTGTGTTGAAACTGTGGGGATAGTTATCTCCTGAGTAAACTGTTCATAATGTGTATTTGTTTACATTATGTGTTGCGCTAAGACTTTTAATACTGTTCTACTATTGGTTAGTGTTTGACCAATACACAAAGTTTGGAGTGTATTTAAACCTGTAAACTGTTTGTTTGAATTGTAAAGTCTGAAGAAGCCTACGGGTGAAAGCGCTTACTACAATAAACTGTTGTTGTTTTTACCTTGCTGTCTGGAATACTACTTAGAGCTTTGCTTATGTTTTTTGGAGTTTTGCTTATGCTAAGAGTCGAAGAGCCATCAGGTGCCCACATTTGACTTTTATGACTAATTTTTTACTTATTGTTCTATCTTGTGTGGGACCCGTACTCCGTTTGTTGTGTGTGGTTTGGTTGGTTTGCATTACCCAAGGATTATAACATGTTTATGTCTACCTTAGTTAAAAGAATAAAAAAAAATCTGATCTACATCATAAATGAGGACCAAACAGGTTTTATCTACAATAGAAGCACATATGATAACTTTCAAAGAGTATTAACCCTTATAGACATACTAAACAGAGAAATGAGGTTTGGAACAGACCATGTTATCCTGGGACATGCTCAAATGGGGCTAGATACATAGATTAGCAGGAATTAAGAATAAGGGGAGGATAGGGTTGATTGAAATGGAGGGATGCTAGGAGGAAATGAAGTAAGGGTAGGCTGGGGCTTAGAGGGTTTTGTTAAGTGTAACTGAGGTAGGAATCACATTTTGGTGTGAACTTGTTAGAGTACAGGTTTATGTCCAAGACTACCTGTAGGTACTGTGGTGGTCAGGTAGGCCTTGGATTAATAGTGGGGGCATGGATGAAGTTGGTAATGGGGGAAACTATTTTTTTGTCTATTTCATATTTCTTTCAGTTCATTAGTACAGTTGAGGGGGAGATGTGTTCGGGCCATATGGGTGGACACTCTGGTGCAGGGCACTTATTAGTGAGGCTGGTTCTTTTAGAAACTGTTTTATCTGGTGGTAGCCATTTGTGCTTCATTGGAAAGTAGTATTACCTTAGTCCCCAGGCACATTGCTCAGCTTTGGTCGGATGGTGGTGGCATCTGAGGGTGAGAAGCCCTGTGATATCAAAGGCCGACTGCCAGGTGGGTTTTTTGTTCTGTCGGTTCTGAAAGAGACATTAGCTGCAAATGTTTTCATGGGCATTTGGAGTGATGATTTATGCCTCTAAAGGTTAATATGAATAGCTGGTACAGAGTGATATTAAATGCCAATGAGGTCTATTTAATTGCGAACATAAAATTAGAACTCGTATGCCTCATGTATACTGTCCTGTTGATTTCATGCTCCAAGAGTTAGACACTTTTGTAGTATTAGTTTCAAGCCATCTGCATCCTTTCATGGGCTATGGGGGGCAGCATAGTGGTAGGCCATTGGCAGTTCATCTTTCAATGGATGCAAATTCTGTCTGTGTTTCCTCGAGCAAAGTATGCACTTCAAATTAAAGTTGTAATACTGGTGGACTGTCTTGCTCTTCCAGTTTAGGAATACACCAACCATACATGCTGTACCATATGTAAAAAAAAAAAAAAAAATCAAGAAAATAAGACATATTCCTCATTCTGAAATTGACATGGCTATGAAGTTCTGTTCTGTAGGAATTCGGATGAAACTTATCAGGATTCGTGGCAACTTCAAAAAAAAAAACCAAATAAAAAAGATATTTTCAAATATAACAGCTATTACTCGGAGACCTTGACAGAATAGCACAATATGTGCACTGTGCAGGAGTCCTAGGGTGGGCTCTGCTTACTGAGTCAAGGCTCTGGAGGCAAGGTGTTGTTGCACTTGGGGGCTTGCTAATGTTAGGGGTGTCTTGTTTTGGTCTAACTGCTGACTAGGGGTGCCAGCTAAGCCACAGGGTTTTTTTTCTTCCTTAAGGGCTTGGAGTTATGCTGTCAGTAGGGTGCATGATGCACATGGGTAGCATACTGATCTCATACGCATTACGAGTCTGATCTTTCCAGAAGTGTCTTCTGGTAAATGTAGCCACAAATTATAATAGCAAAATGTAAAAGGTTCCGGAGGTTCGCTTTAGTACTAGAGAGTTCAGCACAGTCTTGAATTAGCCTGCCAATTACCTTCCTTTGATATTTACTAAAAAAAAAAAGTTATTCTACCTCAGAGGTCTGGGTCAGTGAAGCCTTTTAACCAAGTACTGGAGCTGTTACATATTATTTTCCTTGTTTTGAAGTCTGGGTACGTTTACTGGCCTCAGTCGTTCTTTGCTACTACTTTTGCACATGTGGTGATTGGTTGTATGAGTCAGTTACATCCAGTTCCTTATATGTCGAGTTATTGAAAATAATAAAAGGAAAATGGCATAATGATGTTTTGCTGTGATTGCTACTTTGCACTTATGGTTATTTTATGTTTTCTTGCATGGATGTTATTATCACCTGCGTCATGTTTTTGTTGCAATTTATAATTATTGGTTAACAATCATGTTTATGGAAGTTTAATAAAGGTCGTCAAATGTCATTCGGTATTGTGTGTTTATTGAAGTGGACCAGGACAAAAAAGTAAGCCTTAATAATAGCATTAGACATAGAAAAAGCTTTTGATTCACTAAATTTGGAATATTTATTTAAGATATTAGCACTCTATGAATTTCCTCAACCTTTTATTTCATTAATGAAAAACATATATAAAAATAATTTAGCTTATGTTAAATTAGGACCATTTACTTCTGAACCTATAGCTCTAACAAAAGGAACAAAACAGGGTTGTCCCATGTCAGCTATCCTATTTGCACTAGCGATTGTATTATTTGTCTCTTCAATACGTTCCAATAGGAAAATAAAAGGTATTGATTTATATGGTCAGTATGACTCCAAAATTATGTTATTTGCAGATGAAATTCTTCTTACACTATCTAACTCAAATGAATCTATAAAAGAATTAGATGAACTAGTAGAATTTTTTTTAATGTCCGGACTTTACTTTAATAAAGCAAAGTCTAATTTCCTAATATTGAACAAGAACAATGATTGTCTAATAGAAGGAAATCATATAATAGGCAGACAAGTTTCAAACTTAAATTATCTAGGCATTATTCTATATACAAATGTAGAAGAAACACTTGTTAAAATTATAATAATATTATCTTAAACAACATAAAAAGTCACATAGCAAGTTGTAACAAAATATATTTAACTTTTGAAGATAGATTACAAATAATTAAAATTATGTTACTACCAAAAATATTATATATAGCTCAAGCCATTCCCAAGATTCCAGAAAAACATATTCTAAAACAAATAAATACACTTTATTAAAATTTCTTGTTTACTCTAATAAAAATAGATTAGCTGTCAATTCATCATGTTAGACCATGGGATAGAGGGGGTGGGTTATTTTCCATACATAGAGGCTTACATAAAAGCTTCTATATTTAGAATAATCATACATTGGAGAGACCCAAATTATTCCTCTAATTGGTAAACTTTACACACCATTATTTACTTAAATGAAAATCCTATAATAAAAAAAAACTATAAGTTAGATAATCAAATTAATGGCATATCTTATGTATAGGAATTCAATATAATTTTATGAAGCCTACTAAACTAAATTTTACAAATCACATTTGTAATACATTTAGGACATTTGTTACTGCTAACACAGATATAAAAACTTGGTTGGCTAGAATAATTCCTTTCAGTTCCATTAAAAGCTTTCATAATAAGATGCACAAAGATATTTTCAATACATAGGAACTAAGTAACTTTACTTGTTGGCAACAATGTATTATCAACCAAAAAATAGCAGATAGCCAACAAATAATTACTACTTATGAAACCTCACCTGCAGATTGACTAATTCTCCATGTTTTGACGCATACACAAGATCTATGCTGAATAATAAACAATTCTCCTTTTAAAATTATACCTAAATTCATAAAATTGCTAGATGAAATTATATATAACAAAAATAATTGGAAAATATAACTTCTAAATTATATAAATTAATAATTAACTATAAAATTGAAGTTCAACAAAAAATTTTGAACTTCATTATCAAAGGTCATTCATTAAATCTATCCATGGAAAATAAAAGAAAACCTATTATTTCCTGTCAAATCAACATCTAATATACAATACTGGAGAATATTCACGTGGAAATTTCTGCATAGATCATTCTATATACCCAATAAATTAGCCAAATTTGGCTCTTCCAATAATGGTACTTGCTGGAGATGTCTTTTACCATGCAGTGCAGATTGGATACATATATTTTATGATTGTGTTAAACTTAAAAATACTGGGATGATGTTGGTAATTTCCTACAAGCCTTATTTACAGACATGTTTATACTAACTAAATCTTTAATTTTTCTGAATATTAATAAAAGAACTGAAATGAATAAAAAAGACCTATATTTATTATGGACCATACTAGCGGTTGTTAGGAAATGCATCCCTAGAAAGAGGAAATCCACTTCTGAACCTTCTTTGGAAGAATTTTTAAAGTTACTGAAAGAAACTGCAACACTGGAAGTCAGAATAAAAGAACTAAGGATCACTCCTAACGTATGGCCCAACAACCCTTGGAAGAAGGTAATATTGCTTACTGAGACACTAAGAATAGACATAGACCCTACATAAAGAAGAAAACAGTTGAAGAAGAACATTTGTTTAAGTGTCTTTCAAATTTGATTAGATTGGTTCATTCTATAATTCATTTTTCAGACCTATGTAAATATTGTATATAGTTTTGTTATCTTGCTTATTTCATTATATAACATCAATAAGTCATTTATTACATCCTGAAGAAAATCAATAAAAATTTCTTGAGAAAAAAAAAGAATATTTTATCTTGGAGCATACATGATAGCAAACACAACTGTACTGAGATTTGATCTCTTTCAATGATTGTTTGATAGAACTGTAGGGTGATAACTTCATTTTTTAAAGGCTCAAGCCACACTCACTGGGAGTTAAAGGTATATACTCAAAAGAGATGTACTGGATGGAATGAGTTATAGCATTAATCAAAAGAAAGGCATTGTCTGTTGATGCAGTATTTTTCTGCCTTTTGGAGTCAATACTGTGAGGGAGTACACAATTTTTATATAACATTATGAATTGGGAGTTGTAAGTCATGCAAGAGTAAAGAGGTTCTGTTAGCATGTGTCATGTGACAGGAATAATAAATTGCTGTGTGCTGCTTTTGGTATTACATGTGTAAAGTCATGGCAGTTATGGTAGTTAAAAACAAGGCTGGAAATATTTATTTTTGCCATGACTTGCTCAGTCTGTTATAGCTATGTATAGGAGCAGCTGTGATGCTGAAATAATATAAATGTAGTATCTGCTAGAATATGCAATGTAACTGTTCTTTAATATCCATGAATTTTTAGAAATGAAAAGTACCATTTTTATTTTATTATTATTATGCCATCAGCTGTATTTTAAGCAGCTTTCTTTGTGATATTGATTAAGAAAACTGGAGCAGTAGAGTTCAGATTACTACAGCCACTAACTTTTTAAATTACATGCTTTCAGGTTTGCAGCCTTCTTATATTTTCTTTTATTAATAGGGTTAAGTGTCCTCTTTTTTTTTTCTCCAACTTTAGGCTTTGTTCACACAGAAGGTTCAGATCATGAATCGTGGATTATTTACCTTGTTACAAAGCAGGGACCCAGATAAACTCAAATTGAGAATGTGCAATATCAATCAAAATTAATCAAAGGCTACTGTCATAGCCAGGGAGTGAGTTAAAAGAAAAAGAAATCTGGGAAACAGCACAGTTCTGACTGAATTCAAAGGCAAGCTTATAGGGAAACTTTTCTACTGACAACATCTATTTCTAACCAAATATGGGACTATTAGATTTGATTACTTATATTTGCTACTACATTTATATACTTTCAGAGTGTTTTTTGTACATATACTACTTATTTTTAATAAATCTTTTTCTCTGTACTTTACTAATACTGTTAATATTGCAGTCCAATTGCATTTTATTTTCTTATGTATATTTCTGTTTTTATATACTGTGTTTGTTGATTGTGTCTGTAGTATTGCAAAGCTTTTCTCCCAGGCCTCCACTGAAAAGGGCCACTCTAGTAAATAAATGCAAAATAAACAAATTAAATAAATATACATAAAGAGCAGCCAGTAATCACACTGATAATAATGAATTACTTTATTTAGTTATTGTTGTTTAAATGTTTAGTTAATGGCCCAGACAAATATTTTACCCAGAATAAGGTAGAAGAATTAAATCTTTTTAAAGATAACTTATGATCTGTTCTAAATGAGAGCTGAGTAATATGTGTTTTGCATAGGTGTTTCTGGCCTTTATTGAGTGACTATATTCATTTGTACTGCTCAAACTTTATGTTGCAGCCTTATTTACTTTGTTATTTTGGTGGTTTGCTTTTGGTTATCATGAAGGATGACAACTCATATTTTCAACTCTCTCAGCATTCCTTTGTACTCTATGTCTGCAGATGGTAATTACTGAACATTTAATGCATTTAAAGCATTCTGTGTATTGTTCTGTTGTCTCATATTAAGTAGGAAACACCCTACAAAGGAGTAAGCTGTGTTAGTTTGTGAATTATGGCATAAACTCCATGCATGGACCACTGGGAAAAAAAGAGTATTATAAATAATGCCCCTAGCTGTACTCCCACAACCAGAAACAGTGATATTCAGAGGCTATAAACACAGATATGCACTGCACATATTATGCCCAATGTGTTATATAATCTGGCTGATGTATGGCAGTGCACTGCTATATATTTATAATAACATTGCATACAGTACTCAGATGCCTGATATCAATGTCCTGTGAAACACGTCTCCACTATGTAAATCATCACTGTGCAGCTCTTGCATGCCACTAGTATTAACACTGAGGCAGATATGGCAATAGTGTGACTTGTCAAACATGCAAACATATGTTAACCTCTCTATCAAAGCACAGCCTTCTTGTGTAGCATATCCATTTATTTATCTTTTTATTTACTAACATATGTATCTATGCTGATACATATGTATGTTTACTAGGGTAGAGCACTAATCCAAAAAATGTCTTTTTGTTTGAAGATCAATTTTATGCACAAAAGGTTGGCGTGGCAATGGGCACAGCTTGTGCCAACTGCTATGCCAACCTTGTGTTGGCACAATGGGAGAGAGACATATTATTTCAAGCTGAGGGCTTCTCTGAACATATGTTATGGTATGTAAGATTTGTTGATGATATTTTGTTGTTGTGGAGGGGGTCAGTTGAGAGTCTCATGCAGTTTATAGAGTTTCTACATCAGTCTACAGAATTTTTAAGATTTACGTTTAAATATTCTTTTGATGAAATTGAATTTCTTGATCTTAAGGTGAACAAAACTGATTTGACTAGCCTAGTAACTAGTATTTATAGGAAACCCACAAGAAAGAATAATCTGCTCCATAGAGATAGCATGCATCCTAGGCATGTTACCCAAAATGTTGTTAAGGGGCAAGTGTACAGGGTCATGAGACTCCATAATAATGACAAACAGCTTGCTGAGGCCCTTTTGACCTTGAAAATGGATTTTCTAGATAGAGGCTACAAGGAAAAGGATATTGACAGTTGTATTACTGATGCGTATAAAGAGAGAGGGGGCAAATGCAGGCCTTATTACGCTGCTGCACCCAAAACTGAAGCCATAGCTGCACAACAAAGGACAGGATTGATTAGGATTCCTCTCACATATTCGTCTGATGTTAGTAGTATATGTAATATTGTCAAAAGGAACTGGGGCATTTTGGATACTGTAGATGAATTAAGAAATGCCATAGATACTGTTCCACACTTTTCTTTTAAAAATAACAGATCCTTGAAAAGGCATCTGTGCTATAATACTTATGCTTTTAACAAGATTTTATAATCAGAGAGGCATGGCACTTTTAAATGCAGGAATTGCACAGCCTGAAAGTTTATACACTCTATTCCTACTTACATGCACCCTAATATCCACTTTAAAATAGGCACAAACTTTTATGCTGATTGCAGGACAAAGAACAGTGTTTATTTTAGTTACTGCACTTTCTGCCATGCCGTTTATGTAGGCATGAGTAACAGACAACTCAAAGACAGGGTGCTGGAACATCAGAGAGACATTAGAAACAAGAAAGACACCAATGCCCTTGCTAAGCATATTATGTGCCATGGACAAAAACATAATTTTAAATTCCTTGTGCTAGAGATCATTCCTGAAAGTTTAAGAGGGGGAGATCTTAGGAATCACACAGAATCTGCAGAGCAAAAAATGGATTCGGTCTCTTAATGCTGATAAAATACCAGGTCTTAATGAAATTGTCTCTCTTAAGCCTTTTTTAAAAGCTAGACCTCTCTTATACATTTTTATATATATATTTTTATCTTTTTTATATGTTTCATTTGCCTGCTTTCTTGTTGTGACATTTTTCTTTTAGATAATTGATGTTTTTATCACTGTTTTAATTGACTAATTAACTTATGGTATTTAACTGCATTTGTTCCTAGTTTAGAACAGTCTGATGAAGCAGTGAGAGCACACCGTGAAAGCGCTTACTCTCTTTTGTGTGCATTAAAGTTTATTGTTTTACCTCCAGCTGTGTTAGCTTTGGTACTTTTTTGTTTTTCTTAACACTAATCCAAACAGACCTGTTTCTTAAAAGGTTTAAAGAATTTGACAGAATTTTAGATGCTTTGTAGATGGGAAGGATAACTTTGACATAGGGTGTGAAGACACCATTTTGTAATCGTTGAGTACTCTTTTTTGCATATGGCCTGTCCCTCTTTATGATTTTTTCCATATGATAGTAATAATAACATCCTATTTGTACTATAGTATGTGCAGCTATTTAATGCCATTATTGACAAAATACCCTTTAGTGTCCTGCTGTTCACACTGTCATATTATTCGGTTTCCCCATGTTGAATTGCAGTTGGCTGAATCTGTATTGCCAAACATTCATTTGTGTGAGTCCCCAGTTCAGCGAATGCACTATGCATTCGCACATACGTGGTTGACCTTATAACAAGAGATCACGGCACAGTGCTGATCAGGAAATTTATCCTTTTCCCCACTGTAATGTGATCTCAGAGTTGGAATATTCCTGAATGTGCCTCCCTTTAGATGAAACATTAACCCAAGACCTGAACTGGTTTTAGCTCAAGTAGATGTAAAGCTTCTCATGGCACTTATCAAAAGGAGAAAAGGGAATTGTCCCTGGTTCCCTGGCCACATTTCCAATTGCATAGTCAACAAAAGATACATAAAAAGTAAACATCCATTTCATTATCACAACAGACAAGAAATATTCCATATAATTATTTTTTACAAGCAGTATTCAATGACAAATTTCAGCTTTCTAAATTTCTGATTCTGTTTAATGTGCTTGTACCTGATCATGTTCCAGGAACAAAATATACAGTTTTATGGACTCTACTAGCTATTGCATGAAAGAACATAACAATGAATTGGAAGTCTGAGTCTTCTCCAGCTTTCAAGCAATACAGAACGTGTTAACAGGATCACAATTGGAAATGAATACCATCAGAGGAAGAAGTGAAAAAAACTACATCACTAAATATTGCATGGCAAAAAGTAAGTGAAATATTGGAGAGTAATGACTGTAGCAAACTGTGATCTGAATCTCAGATATATAGAAAGATGATCATATGTTAATTCTCGATACCCTTGAAAATAGTTTTTTTTTTTTATTTGTGTTAGATAGTTTTACTTGTTGTTAACCTGCTTAAATAATATGTATATATTTCAATGTCATAATAACTTGCATATAGTTCTCTTTTCTTTTGGAAAATCAGTAAAAAACTTTTAGAAAAAAAAAAAAAAAGAAATGTTCTGTATGTCTGCACAGTTGTTGCTGCTGTTCATCATATCCTCCAACAGCTGTGTGTGACCTGTTGTTTTTATTAAACATTTTATGCAGCATATCTATAGCCTTTTATTACAAGGCATACTGCAGATTTCATGGCAGAAAGGAATGTTATCTGCACTGCAGTGTAGGCCCACTGATGTATTATGACAGTTAACAGAATAAAAAGTTCAGAAATGTAGTATCCTGATTCCAGATTGATTGTAGAAAGTGGTATTGCTGTATATATTCAACAGTTCTAGACCCAAGCAGTTTGCAAAAGGTATGCTAATCCCCCTCTGAAACAATGATATACTGTCACTGATACAGGTACTATGCAGATAGACAAACATTTGAGACATGGGAGAATCCAGCATCTTGCAACTTATATGGCTAACTAAAAATGAACAAGTACTGGATGTGGGCCATCCTATGACATCATCATTCAGTTATCTGGGGTATAGCATAATTTCTGCCTTAGAACCTCTATGCACACTTTCTAAACCTGTGTTCCAGGTATCAACTTAGCAAGCCACTGCACATCTCTGCTTCCCCTACACTATACTTCTCAACCTCTTAATGCAAAAAATCTGGACAAACCTAACATAATGGGGGGATGAGGGCCCTAAAATTTGGACAGATTGTAAATATTTCTATCATAGGTTCATAGGTTCATAGGTGTGTACTAGGCTAAAGGCCCTGGAGCCTTTACAAGGCGAGCCCAAAAAAAAATTCCCATGCACCATGCCACCCAATGTTAGTTCACATTGCCCCTATCCAATAAGGCAACTGGAATGATCCCTGGAGTGAACTTTATGTTACCCATCCACTTGTCAAGATTTCTCTTGAAGAGGGCCAGTAAGGTGCTCTGCTTGACATGAATGGGAAGCTTATTCTAGAGTATGGGCAGTCTTTGGGAGATGAACCTGTCCCTCCAGCATGTTCTGTTAATTGTGGTAATGAGGTTGTGTTCTCTGGAGTGTGTGGTGTGGGAGGATTGGGATTTCTTTAAGTGTAGCATTTGAAGTAGGGCTGGGGCAGATATGGCTTTGTAAGTCAACCAGAGATCACCTCTAATTAGACTATAAGAGACTGAGAACAGATGAAGTTTCTTGAGTCTGTCCATGTAGGGCATGTGCTTAAGGCCCAGGATCCTTTTTGTGAGGTACTTTTGTGGTCTCTCCAGCTGTTGTAGGTGTCTAGTCAGGTACATGCCAAACAGGGCATTATATTTGATGATTGGCCTAACGAGGGATGAGTAGAGAGGGATAATGACCTCTTTCTTCCTGGATGCAAAAGCTTTGATTATAAGATGTGCCACATAGAAGGACATTCTGACCACAGTGGTAATGTGGTGGTTGAAGGTGAGGTGGCTGTCAATCTGGGTGCCCAGATCTCTTATGGTCCCTTCACTGTTCAGTGGGTTCCCATCAATGTGGTAATTCGTGGGAAATTAGTTTTTTCCAAAGGGGGTGATAATGCATTTTTTGGCGTTAAGCTTCAGGCCATGGTTCTGACACCAGTCATTGGTCTCAGAAAGGCCCTTTTGTAGGATGTCTGCATCATCATAAATGTAGAAAGTTGCTAGAGTAACAGGTTTTGCATTAACAAGCATTTTTTGAAGATTATAAAATCTGAAACACAAATGTATATCATCATTTAGTTACTTAAATCTTCAGTCATTTGCCAGAAAACCACACATTTTATAAGGCACAGACCAAAAATACGAGGCAAAAATCTGGACATTCTGCAAAAATCTGGGCATTTGAGAGGTATGCCCTACACATCCTGGTGTGCTCCTGTCTCATTACATTTTCATGCATCCCAAGCTATCTGTTTGCAATTCACAAATCACACCATACCCTTTATGTGGTGTCCTTTGGCACTATGATATTATATTCATTTTACCAAGTCTGTTTTTATACCCATGAGATCAAATTATCATCCTAGTTATAATTATAAATTTCATAGTGCTAAACCCATATACTTCATTTCCTTTTTTCTTTCTTTCTTTCTTTTTTTTTTTTCTTGCAAAGCATTTAGAAAAACTTATGTCACTTTTCAGGAGTTTGAAACAACTGCTGATGTGCCGGCCACGAAAAAGATATATGAAAAACAGCACAGCAAGAATCTTACAAAATGTATATTTTAAGAGGCAAGTATTGTTAAATTAAAGGCTGCTTAACTTCAGACATTTTTGATGTTTTGCTTCTGCATTTTTTTCTTGATCCCAGGTCACTGTCCCCAACGGGTATTAATATTACACAAACAAAATGATATACCACCCAGTTTGCTGACTGTTGATATGATAGGTTTTATTATGACATTGCTATCCCATTCATTAATCACATATCACTTTTAAAGATCTTTAAGAAGAAAAAGATAATCTAATAAAAAGCTGGTACCAGTGTGTTTATTTCTTTAATACTCTGATCAGCAGCTGGTGCTATAATGCCCATTTCACAAATTTTATGAAAAACTGGCACTAATGTACTTGTTTATCTGAGTCCAATAAAATATAGTCACAGTTTTATGTAAATACACATGCTTATATAAAATGAATACAAAATGATGTAGAGTTTTTTTTACAATATTACAGGAAAACCTGAAAAGTATGAAGTCTGAATGTTATTATTATACATGGATTCATATAGGTTTAGTTTTCCAGTTTCACAAAATGGTCTTTCTTCAGTTATTAGTGTTATCCTTTGAATGCTCAGTTAGGAAATTATAAATCTGCTAAGAATAGCTTGACTTGTTTATAATCATGATGCCCTTTTGTTTTAATTTTGTTTTTTAACCCTCCCTGACACTGAGGTGAAATCAACTGTCCTAGTGCATTGGTAGAAAGACACACTGAGTAAATAATAAAACCTGCTGTAACAGCACATGAATGTCAAACTCTCCTAAGCAATTTATCATTTTTCAGAGGTCAAACATATGCAGGTAAAGGGTATAGAGGATTTTGTTTATTATGCTTCCATCCACAAATTGTCTCCCAGGTAATTATATTAACTATAATGATATATTTTTTAAACAACAAAAAAGGGCAACTAGGTTTCATTTTAGAAGTTTAGAAGTCCTTTTGGAATACATTGCTGAGTTAAATTTATTCATAGAGACTAAATGGGTGTGTAGCAAGAAGAGCGCAGTAATATCAGTTTTCATATAAATGCATGCAAACCTACTTTTTGCAGTGAGTTACCTGTCCAAGACAGACTAGTCATAAAAATTATACGCAAGCAACTATTTAATTGAAGAGAATAAAAAGGAAATGAGCACAACATGTGCCACGTCTGAAGCATAAGCAAACGTGGTCTATTTATGAATCTTCAGAGAATTAATTGGATTGCTCTTCAAAGGACAGATTATAAATTAAAATTATTTTTACTGACTGAAACTCATTTATCTTTTCTCCCTCCAATCAGGTGTGTTTTGTGAAAAATCCTTCTGCACGTTTGCTCCGCTGATGGGGAAAACTGACTGTTTTGTTATACAGTTGAGCAAGTACTGTAGAATTTCTATAAAGCGGTAGAGTTTTGAAAATCTCTTTCTTATAAAACTGCCAACTCTTAAAAGTGTTGTCATGCTTTGCAAATATTTATGTGCTTTTGGGTCTATGTATTTTATATTTTTCTATAACTGCTTGTTCTTTATACTGGTTATAAACTTCCACATAAACTGTATGTTTGCAAGTGCTATATCAGCTTCAGTAATAACTTTGCATATTTAAATATTATTTTTTTCATAAATTAGACAGTGGATAAATATCTGAGGAAAGAAACAAGCAACTATGATTTATATCTTACATATCACCTGTGGGTGTTGTCATGTGTTCAGTAAATATTCATCATGTCAGCAAGAGTGACATAATAAATGTCCCGTGTGCCATTATTGCCCACTGAAGATTTACTTATAAGCAGAGCCAGGCTTAGAAGCATAAAATGATTTTACTATCTGTTCCATGTAACTAACTAGTGCTTGAAGCTCTAACCAGACAAACATAAACAGTCAAAGTTTCAGCCCAATTAAAAATCTAAAACAAGGGGTCCCCTTGACAGAGGAAACCACCACTTTTCCTAATATTTATTAACTTCATAGTTGTGTTGGTGAAGAAGAAAAAGAACTCTTAAAAATGAAGTGAAACACTGCAGGTAATATAAGATGATAAAACCAGCCAGCATTATTTCCAAAGAGAGAAAGTAATCCATGAGTTGTAGCACACCCAGCTGAGACTAAAGAGGTGGGACTTCATACACTTCACTCTTGACCAATTGCAGGGAAACATGCAAAAGTCCTTATTAGCTAGAAGGCTGAATTATGCAAGTTTAGTGCTTCATAATACAGCTTCTCAAAATTTACATTTAAAAGTAATTTAAAACAGAATAAAAAGTCATGTCATTTTAGAGAAAGATCTCCCAAAGATATTCCCCTTGGTGAGAGTACATCATTAACAGTATTGTCTTTGTTGAAAAAATGGGTTCTATTTAGGCACAAGTATTGTGGCTACAGAAAGCAGTTACCAAGATAGCCCACATTCCAAACAATGAGCTCCCTGAGCTCTTGGATTCTGTTTGACATAGGTATTTGGAGTAATAAGACCATGACAAATAAGTCACATCCTACTGTCTGATCAGAAAAACAATAATCTGCACTGACTGACTTAGATCAAGTCATCTAGGCAGATCAATGATAGTCATGTATCACTGAAAGTAATTGCTTGCTTAACATTGACAAAATTATTAAATTCATTTTTAACAGTTATGGATATTTTTCCATCTACAGACTATTCACAACAATAACAGTATCCTGAGCTAAAATGCTTACAAACACATATTTCTTTTTTTGTGTTCTTTAAGACAAACACACCTTTTGCCTTGAAATGCTTTCATAAAAGTTCAAATATTTGTCCAGTTGCCATTCACAATTTGCTAGTGAACTTATCCCCCCACCCCACTATTGAATAAAGGTATGTTTGATTCATTAATTTACCATAATTTCTGTGAAGTATATTCTTACATCAATCTCAATCCCTACATGCTGCAGTCCTAACTATTAGTCTCAAGACTTGTATTCAAAAATTCTACTATATTTCACCTCTTCTGCCTCCTAGTATCTTTCAGGGAGAAAAAAGTCAGCACTTTAATCCTGTAATACTTTAAGTAATGTAAATATGTCTTAGAACCACCTTTGTTACCTCTGGTTTATCCCAGCCTTTCTAAGATCTAGTTTTCAAATCTGGACACACTAGTGGAGATGACTTTTCCTTTTTATGATGCTCGGTGCTGGAAGTGGTACTGCAGCCTAGACCACAAAACAGAACATTATGAAGTAGTGAAACAGAGAATATATTCCTATAGTCAGGTATACATGTTTTATTACTAAAAAATATTATGTTGTGGGCCTCTTTGGGAGACACCATAGTCAACTTGTTTATTTGGAGAAGAGAATTCATTATTATCATTTGCAAAGTTTCAGAATTCTAGAAATGAATTTAAATGTATTTCTGAATTCAAACAGCTACCTAGATTCACAGTTATGCCTACACATTTGGCAAACTTACAGCTTTTACCACATCTGCTGAAATTTAGCAATATCAAATATCAGAGGCCTTATCACTTCAGTGAAATTCCATGTGAACATGTCTTACTAAAATCAAAAATACAGAAATAACACTATTGCAAGAAGTAAAAGATTCTATAAAACATGGGATGTACTTCTAAAGGGCATGCAGACAACAATTTGGGAGGGTTTTCATTATCTGTGTATGATGCAACAGGGTGAATGTTGGTGGGCACTCATCAGATAAACAAAAGAGCTGGGTATTAGTAAAGTTTTATTTCTAACAACTGTGAACTTGTTGCAGTGCAAAAATGACAACTAATCCATCAACCAGGCAAATAACTTTATTGCAAAATGTTGAGCACTTTCATTCCAGGCAGAAGAGCAATAAGCAAAAGGATAAAAAACTGGAATCACCCTTTATTAACCGAGTTAAGTCCTTTCATCCCACAAATTTTAGAGGGACTTCTTCAGAACTGACACACAACACTTACATAAGAATAATGCATAATTCTTTTGCTTATTGTTCTTATGCATTTTACCATAGTCGTTCATGTTCTTCAGTTGGCTAATTGGCATTTCAGTTCACATTTTTCTACATGTTTATCAATAATTAAGCCTTGAGGGTCACAAACTATCTGTTGCAGTATCAAAAACATAAACTGGTGCTCATTCTCTTTTTCTATATGCTTATATAAAGTGTCAGTACTTTTTTCTTTCGAATTTCAAACAAATGTTTGTACTTCATTTTAGAATCACAGGAAAATGCCCATTCATCTTAAATGCTTCACCCCTTATTTCAAAACTATTAGTCAATGATATATATGGGCATTGGGGGCAACGACCACACTTACACAATTATACATACCCATAAAATTCTTGTTTCTCCTTTTAAAACAAAGTTCCTTTTCATTTTCTAGATTTTAAAAAACGTATTCCTCTGTACATATATATATATATATATATATATATATATATATATATATATATATATATCTTCTTTCCTAGTTTATCCCATATTTCACTATTTTCAGAAAACAAGGCCCATTTCTTAAATAAATGCTGTAGTTGTTTTAAAGATTGCAGCATTACTGCAAAGAGGCAGAAACAAATATAAGAAAGTGAAAATGAAATGATTTGGCAGCTGACATTCATTTGCCATGGTAATAAAGTCTACAACTATTTCTTAAAAAAATAAATAAATATCTACATGACAAAGCAGTTTGGTAAAGCCAAACTTGCTAAGAATAACAGTCCCATACTTAAAGACCATGCACTGTAGTTGGACTCGGTTATGGTGATGTCAAACCCCAAAGGTATGATTCCAACCCTGTGAATCACAGTTTTGTAGTTACTATGACAAACCAAAATACTGCCAGCCCAGCTAGCTGGAATTTTGTAAATAATTATATGTCACTTGACAATATTAATATGGTTTATATAGAAATTAAATACTGCCAGCCCAGCTATCTGGCATTTTGTAAATAATCATATGTCATTTGTGAATATTAATGTAAGAGAACTATATGGTATGTGTGTATTAAACTACTGGTGCAGAAGTGTGTGTTAAACTGTATGTTATGTACTGAGCTTCAAGAATGTAACCCTACTGGAAAAGTTCATAAATGTATATAAACTATATTAATAGCAGAAGTTGGAACATAAAGTGTTAACTTGCAAAACTCTAAGAAAATAAGTTGAAAAGTAAAGAATTTTACAGTGTGCTGTAAAGTTAGTTAATACAGCAAGAAGACAGAATGTCTGAGCTAGACATTTTTTCTATTGTCTGGAAACAGAAATAATTGCAGGTTTCAAAGGTAAAAGTGTTTAATTGTTTTACAACTTCCCCTTCCAGGCAAACTTCTGAGAGATAAGTATGTTTGACACAGAGGTGCTAAATTTTAAGTTTCTGTTAGCCTGGAAACTGAAGGCAGAGGTGACAAAGAATGATACAATATGAGATAACCCAGCAGAAATGTTTGACAGTAATTTAAGAATTATCTCAGAGACTGAGTCTGTACATTTTGTATTTGTCTTTGGACCTTGAAATATCCTCTCATCAGTACTTCTCATCTGTATTTGCCTGGCTCTGTAAGTAAGTCATTTAGAGCATAGCATCTCTTAGATGTAGATAGGAATACAGTAAAGATTAGTTTAAATGTTTTCTGTATTTATTTGAGACTGTCCTGCAATGCTGTTTTGAAATATTTCCTGTGATTCTGAATTCTGTTGTCACTGTGTTGAGTTATTGGGTATTGTCTTGTGCTTTTATTATTAAATATATTTAAACATTTTAATTGTGGATGGATTGTTTAGTGATATTTAAGCTCTTAGAGCACTTGCATATGTATTTGTTGAGACTGTACAGGTCACTCTTAAATAGTCTTGCTGTTGGTCACACTTACCATTTAAATAATAACATTATCATAACATAACATAACATAATAGTAACATTACACAGTAGAACTGGACACCCTTTAGGAAGGGCATTACAGTAGCTGATAAGTAAGGGTGGTTGGTGGGTGGCAGTGATAACTACCTTTTAGTCTGGGCAGAAGGGGGCATAGCTAGTAAACCTGTGCCAGCCTTCCCCAAGAGTGCCTGTGTGCTTGTATATAAATAAAATCTCAAAGTGTGTGTGTGTGTGTGTGTGTGTGTGTGTGTGTGTGTGTGTGTGTGTGTGTGTGTGTGTGTGTGTGTGTGTGTGTGTGCTACTTGGGCAAGGACATGCACTGGTTGGACAGAGAGGGTGCTGGAGGTTTTGGCTTGGCCACTTGGCTGAGATATTAATCCTTTAGCTGTGCCAGTGGGGAGTCTTACTGGGGATCTGGAGAGAGAGGGAGGGAGGGAGAAACCAGCCCCAGACTGACTGTGATTTCTGCGTGCTCTTAAGGGAATTTGTACTTTACTTTGTGTACTTGTCATAGGTTCATAGGTTCATACTAGGCTATCTGCCCTAGGGCATTTATAAGCCTAGCCAGAGTGTGTGTGGCTTTCACCACCCCTTAGGATGAGAATACTATACCCATTAGTTTGCTGTGCCTCTGTCGAGCAGTGACACAGAGATGATTCCCGGGGTAAACCTACGATCTCCCATCCACTCGTCAAGATTTCTCTTGAACAGAGTCAGTGAGGGGCTCTGCCTCACATGGACTGGGATTCTGTTCCATAGTGTAGGGAGTCACTGGGTGATGAATCTGTCCCTCCAGCACGTCCTATTTATATCCGTGTTGAGGTTTAAGTCTCTTGCTCTCGTGGCTCTGGTGGATTTGAATCTTTTGAGGTGGAGCATGTCCATTAATTCCGGGTTGGACATGGCCTTGTATGTCAGGCACAGATCACCTCTGAGCAGATGGTATGCGACTGAATAGAGCTGGAGTTTCTTCAGTCGGGCATTGTATGACATATGTTTGAGCCCCTTTATCCTTTTGGTGAGGAACTTTTGGGGTCTTTCCAACTGCTGCAGGTGTCGGGTAAGGTACATTCTGAATGGGGTGTTGTACTCAATCATTGGTCTGATAAGTGAAGAGTACAGGGGTACAATGACCTCTCCTGATCTGGATGTGACTCCCTTCATGATCAGGTGGGCAATGTAGAAGGTCTTCCTAACCACTTTGGCAATGTGAGTGTCAAAAGAGAGGTTACTGTCAACTTGGGTCCCCAGGTCCCTGATAACTTCTTCCGTGTTTAATGGTTTACCACCTATGTGGTAATTAGGGGTTACCTTGTTTTTCCCAAAGGGTATGACTAAACATTTTTTGGCATTTAGCTTAAGGCCATGGCTCTGGCACCAGTTATCCATTTCTATGAGACCTCTCTGGAGGATGTCTGTGTCTGATGGAGTGTCAATTATGGTGCCCAGTTTGCAGTCATCTGCAAATTTTGTCAGCCACAATCCCCCTATGTTTGCCTGCACTTCAGAAAAATAAATGCCAAACAAGAGGGGGTCCAGGACTGAGCCCTGTGGGACACCGCTCGTGACCGGCTTAGAGTCTGACATGACACCAGCAACTCTAACCCTGTGTGTTCTGTCCTTGAGCCAGTTTGCAACTCATCTTGTGACATATGGGTTTACATCTAAGCTGGTGAGCTTTTCTATGATGCCCGAGTGGGGTATTGTGTCAAACGCTTTTGCTAGGTCAAGGTAGGCTGTGTGAACTGCCTTACCCTCATCAGTGGCCTTAGTGACTGTTTTGAAAAAGTCGACCAAGTTCAAGAGGCAGGATCTGCCCTTGACAAAGCCAAATTGGGTAGGATCCAGTGTCTGTAGGTCCCCAATGTCTTTATTTATGAGTTCCATTATGATCCTCTCCATAGCTTTGCAGACAAGGCTCGTCAAGCTTATGGGGCGGTAATTTCCAGGGTCTGTAGAAGCACCGCCTTTGTGGAGTGGGACCACAGTTGCTGTACGCCATTCTTTGGGTACGTATCCTGTAGTAAGGCTAAGATTAAACAGCAGCCTTATGTGTGGGTTTAGTTCCTCATTGAGTTAGTGTAGCACACAGCCGGGGACACCGTCCGGTCCCATTGATGCTGTGTTTTTTGCTTTAGAGAGAGCAGCTGTCACCTGGGCATCTGAGATGTTTGGGAGGCTAGACTCTGGTGGGATAGATATTTCTCCTTTTGGGGGGTAGGGAGGGGAGAAATTTGCACTGAACCTGTCTGCCAGTATGTTGGCAATGTCTGTGGGTTCAGTGATTTTTTTATCATTTTGGACTAATTCTGAGCATATCTGGGAGTTTCCACCCAGGTTTCTAACATAGCTAAAGAAGGCCTTATGATTGTCTTTTGTGTCATTAGCGATTTTTCTCTCAAAGTTGGCCTTGGATGATTTTATGAGTGATCGTAGTTTTTTGCTAGTATTGATCAGAGATGCCTTCCCTTTTAGGGATTTTGCTCTGTCATGTAGTAGCTTTCTCCTCTTGTTGCAGAGTTTGTTTATGGCTGGGGTCCACCAGACCAGGTGCCTGCCTTTGGTGGAAAGGGTCTTGATTTTATTAGGGATTGCTTGATCCATACATTCCTGGAGGTGCTCGTAGAAGGCATTTGTAAGGGTTTCAGCAGCATGGGTTGTGGTTTCCACTGGCTCGGGGGCCTTGAAGGATACCACTCCAGTCTTAAGAAGTGTGAAGTTTGCTTTTGAGAAGTTCTTCACTGTGGTCTTTTTTGCTGGGGGTGGGGGCGGGATGTGGATCTCCAGTGAGATTAATTTATGGTCTGATCTCACCAATGAGGGATATACTTCCGGTGTGGAGCATTTTGTCCCCATGTTTGTGATGATCAGGTCTAGTATATTTTCTCCTTTTGTGGGAATGGTGACTAATTGTTCCATAGCATTTGAGTTTATGAACTCCAGGAACCTTTGGGCTAGGGTGCTGGGGCTTGAGTAATGTTCCCAGTCTATGTTTGGGTAGTTGAAGTCACCCAATATGATGTTGTTTGGAGAGACATTCATACTCTCCAGTGTCTTCAGGAAGGCTGTGTGGGTTTCCTGAGTTTGAGAAGGTGGTCTGTAGCATGTTACAAACTGTAGAGCAGTTTTACCTATGGTTAATTGCACCTGGATGGTCTCCAATGCTTTGTGCGTTGCCACTAACCTGGAGGTGTGGGTATCCTTTATGAATATGGATACTCCCCCTCCTTTTTTGGTTCGGTCCGGATTTTGGGGCTGGAACGCATGATATGAGGTATAACCTGATAGTGCTGGGGTGCTCTCAGGAGCCTTGAACCAGGTTTCAGTCACAGCACAGACATCGATGTTCTCCATACTGAGGAGGGCTTCGAGGGCGTGCATCTTGAGGTTTAGACTTCTGGCATTGAGCAGTATTACCCTTAGTTTTTCTCCATTTTTGTTTTCTAGGGCAGTAGGTTTATCATTTGAGCCTTGCCTAAAAAGGCACTATGGGGGTGGCAAGAGCCTTTGCCAATATCCGGAAGCCCAGGGGTGACAGGTGCAAGCCGTCCCTTGTGAAGCAGCGTGACTTGTCAAGCATGTCATCCCAGGCAGACAGACATTGGATCCCCTTAGAATGACACCAGTAATTAAGCCAATTATTAAAGCTGATCATTTTGTCTCTGTATTGTGGCATCATTCTTGGTGAGGGTAGGATACTGCTCAGGGTCAGGGTCATACCGGCCTGGGCTACATAATCTGAGAGCTCCTCTATGTCTCTTTTCATGTAGTCCAGGGAGGTACGTCTCAGGTCATTCACACCGGCATGGACAATGACTGAGTCATACTTGTACTTGCTGTGGAGTGACCTCAGTGCTTGTGTTATGTGGCGGATTCTAGCACCTGACAGGCAGCTTACTGTGATCTTTTCCTTGTTCAGTCTGGTGAGTGGGACATCAGTGTGTCTGACTATGGAGTCACCTATAACAAGTGTGTCTGGCATTGTGTTTGGCCTTAAGGGCTGTGACTGTTTAGCACACTGACTTTGAGAACTATGTGTTGCATGTCTTATGTCTTGAGGTGGCAATTGCTTGGGTGTCTGCTTTGGAGGCCTCTGTAGCTTTTGTAGATTTTTGATCAGTGCCTCCGAGTATGTTTTTGTGTGTTTATGTGTTTGTTTTGCAGTTGTGATAGTTCTATGTGAAACTGGGTTTGTGGTGTGCGTGGTTTCCTTCTCCTCCTGTCTGGTCTTGCCAGTCCTGAGTTGAGAGAGCTCAGCCTCCAGTTTGGCTATATAGTTGCATCTCTCACATGTATTTGTGTTTTGTGGGAGAAGGAGTGGGTTGTCTGTGTACATGAGGCAATTGTAACATTGCCTCAAGATGCCCAGATTCACCAGTTGAACAGGAGAGGACGCTAGCAACTGACCCTTCGACATGCTAGAAAAAGTGAAAAAGTTTGCTGTGTAACTGAGTCAGAAGGGACCTATAGGGAAATGGGTACTCAAGGGGATTCTAGGCTAATGTAGTACTTTGTTTAGTATATAAGTGCTATACCTATATAAAAATGCTTTAGGAGCAAGTGCTGAGCTTTTGAGATAGAGAATAGACTGTTTAGATTGCAAGTAGAGAAGTTCTAAGGGAAAAATTGAAGAGCAGACTTTACGGAGCCAGAAATAGTTTAACCTTGTTTAACGGCGCTGCCCAATGGTGCTCTATGGGCAACTCCGCGCTAGATCACGCAAAAGCGCGCTAAAGCGGACTTTATAGCAGGGTGTTGAAAAGAGCTAGGAATTGACCCAAAATGGCCAATAGACTACAAGTTTCTGGCTGGAACCACTGCTCTAGGGACAAATAGGCTGCTCAGTGCTCCCCACTCCCACTGGTGAACAAAGAAGCTTCCCTTTATCCAAATAAGGATATGGAATAGCACAGGAACCAAGCCAAAGCCCAGAGATCAGCAAACTCTGAAACTGGACTATTCTAGTTCAGTAAGGCGGGAAAACAAGATTTTTTTTTTTTTTTTTTTTTTTTTTTGCAGAAAACAGAAGAAAAACAGACAGTAAATGCTATAAATGCTTTTAAATGTGCACATCCCTCACTGGTGTTAGTGGTGAGGACTGAGGCTTCTTGATTACTGGGCCAGTGCAGGGGCATCACACTTACATGTTTCAGTTTGGTACTGCCATTTCAAAGGCTGCCAGCAGTTGTGAAGGCATGAGGCTGAGTGCTAACCTGGTCTGATAAGGACAAAAAATATGGACTACCTTTTGCCATTCTACCTGGATAAGACTGAATGATCAGTGCCTAGCATGTAGTGGAAAATGGTTGATATCTGTCAAGAGCTAGGAGCCTACCTACACCTACCCTCCTACAGCAAGCAGACCAGTGAGCTATACTACTCCCTTGTAGAATAAGCAAATAGAAATTAAAGTCATGGACAAGTACTCACTTTCCTGCTATGTCCACTGCTGGTCTGATGGACATGGGCATCCTGAGGCAATGCAACAATTGCCTCGTGTACACTAACAACCATTTAATCCTCAAACATATGAAAAAAGTAAATGTATTCAAGAAATTTTATTATATAATGTCATTGGAGGCAAGGTTGCATCTACAAGCACCTATATCACCAAACAGGTTGTTAGTAGTCCACACATAACATCCACTTTACACAGTACAGACCAGTCACGTTGACCCACATATGTTGAGGTCTTAAATGTAATCTCCCTGAACCACAAAGATTTCACAAACAATACACACACAAAAAAGTCCTCAAAAGCCTCAAGAGCAATCCATAAAAACAGCACCCAATAGGACACATACTACCACAACCCCTAGTGTCTCACTCTCTAATCCCATAAATCATACCACTCCACAACCCAGCATTCTGACCATAGAAGACTCCATAGTGAGGCATACAGATGTCCAACTTACCAGGCTAAACAAAGACAGTGCAATGGTTATTTGCTTATCAGGCACCAGGATCAGTCATGTCACTCATGCACTTAGGTCACCTAACTCAAAGTGCAAATATGACATGGTTATAGTCCACATGGGTGTTAATAATGACCCATACCTATCTGGTCTATATGAAGAGAGATATGACTGAGCTCTTGAACTATGTCCAGACTGGCATGAAATTAGCATACAGCAGCATTCTACCTTCTCCTAGGATGCTGCCCCAATATGAAAAAAAAATAATTGACTTCAGAAACAGGCTTAAAGTATGGGGATATTCAAAGAGGGTAAAATATTTGTAATCCTGGAAGGACACAGCCATCAGACCACACTGCTTTGACAGGGATGGTCTGTACCATGCTCATTCTTGTATTTTAAATAGTAGCTAAAGTCTTTTCCACCAACATTCTGACAGTTTTGGCATTGCCAACCAGATAAACCTTCTGATATAGCCATATCAAAACAGGAAAATTGTAAGATGCTACTGCTCAATGTAGAAGTCTGAAAAAGAAATTCTCCTTACCTTGCAGAATGCAGATGTCTGTACAGTCACTGCAACATGGTTTAAATCCATTGAGAACATCAGGGTAGTGCAGGGCTACAATGTTTTCCACACATTTAGACCAGATACTACACAGGGAGGAACTAAAAATGGAGTGTCCCTATATCCATTAAAAATAAACACACCTCAAGGCTGGTACATCAACATGATGGACTTCAGTTTCTCCACATCCAAATCACCATAAATAAGGTCCTAAGACATATCCTTGCAAGCTTCAGGTCCCCCTGAATGATCCAGGAAAACCACAACACTTACTTAAAGGTAATCAACACACTCCCTATCCAACCCAACAGCATATTCATGAGCGACTTCAACTATCCCAGTATAAAGTGGGAATCATTCACAACTTCAAACATACAGACTCAGAGATTCCTGAAATTTGTAAATGCTAACACCGTGGATCAGCTAGTTCATACACCCACTAGAGGATCAAACATCCTCAACGTGGTCCTCAAACACATGACAGAAAGCTGCAACCCCCAACCCTCACACACGACCAGTGCAATGTACTCACTAGTCAAGTTACACAATAATGCTGAGCCCCTTGAGGTCAATGTGAAACAGGGACACCTGGAAACCCTAGAACTTTTATGAATTATTCCATGGCAACTTCCCACTGCTAAGTGACACCCTAAATACATTTCAAGCCCCGCAACCCAGAGAATACTGCTACCTATGCAGCACCATTCACAGAAACCTTGTATAACTATACCAACAACTGTGTACAAACTACTGTACCTACCCAAAAAATGCAGGACCAGTGGAAAAAATGGCTCTATATCATGTTGTCGAACTCTTAAAAGTTCGAACATCATATGGTCAACACCATATGATCGAACTTTTAAAAGTTTGAGCATTTCAACAGAGATCTCCATACAGTTCGGAATGGAATATTTCCCTTTTCTGCACTGTAGTGCAGTCTTGGAGTTGGTATATTTAAAGAGCAGAGGGTGTGGGGGTGCAGGGAGGCATGCCACCCCTGTCTAAACCATTCAGGTAGATTTTTTTTTTGTTTATTTTTTTTTATTACATTTTTGAACTTTTAAAATTTCGATCATATGGTGCTCGATCATATGGTGTGGACCATTATGCAATATAGACATGAAAAAACAAGCCACCCTGGCAGAATTCTAACAAAAGCAGGCTATACAACAAACTCATGGCAAAAACTAATAGGGGTAATAATCAGAAAGGCAAAAGCTCCCTTGCCAACCTAAACAAGGAACTCAAAGGTAATACGTTCCACAGGTTCATAGGTTCATAGGTAGGTACTAGGCTATCTGCCCGAGGGCATTTATAAGCCTAGCCAGAGTGTGTCGGCTTTCGCCGCCCCACTCATTAATTAATTGATCCTCTGTCAAGCAGAGCCAATGAAGTGATCCCAGGGGTATATTTTCTGTTACCCATCCACTCGTCAAGGTTTCTCTTGAAGAGTGTTAGTGAGGCACTCTGCCTGATGTAATTTGGAATTTTGTTCCAAAGCATGGGGAGTCTCTGTGACAGGAATCTATCCCTCCAGCATGTTCTATTTATTGTTGTGGTGAGGTTTAGCTCACTAGAACACATGGCTCGCAGTGACTTGGATTTCTTTAGGTGGAGCATGTCCATCAATTCTGAGTTGGATATGGCTTTGTAAGTCAGGCAGAAATAACCTCTGAGTAAGCGATATGCCACTGAGTACAGCCGGAGTTTTTTCAGTCGGGCTGCATAGGAGATATGTTTCAGGCCAATAATCCTCTTGCTGAGGTACTTTTGTGGACTTTCCAGCTGTTGGAAGTGTCTTGTGAGGTACATCCCAAATGGGGCATTGTACTCTATGATGGGTCTAATGAGTGACGAGTAGAGGGACACTATAACCTCTTTATTTCTAGATGCAAACCCTTTAGTAATTAGATGGGCAACATAGAAGGATTTAATAGCTACTTTGGCAATATGATTGTCAAAGGAGAGATTACTATCTACCTGGGTCCCAGATCTCTTATTACCTCTTCTGCATTAAGGGGGCTGCCACCTATGTGGTAATTTGTGGGTGTTTTGTTTTTCCCAAATGAGATGACTATGCATTTTTTGGCATTTAGCTTGAGGCCATGACTTTGACACCAGGTGTCCGCCTCAGTAAGGCCCTTTTAGAGGATGTCCATGTCAGCTAGAGTGCCAATTATGGCTCCCAGTTTGCAGCCATCTGCAAACTTGGTTAGCCATAGTCCTCCTGTGTTTGCCTGTACTTCTAAGAAGTATATGCCAAACAGTAGGGGTCCCAGGACCGAGCCTTGCAGGGCACCACTTGTGACTGGTTTAGAGTTGGACATGGAGGCCGCTATTCTTACCATGTGAGTTCTGTCTGTAAGCCAGTTGGCAACCCATCTCATGATATAGGGGTTTATACTCAGGCTGGTGAGTTTTTCTGCAATACCCAAGTGGGGAATGGTGTCAAAAGCCTTTGTGAGGTCAAGGTAGGCTGTGTGAACCACCTTTCCGTCGTCTATGGCCTTGGTGACTGTCTCGAAGAAGTCAACCAGGTTTAGTAGGCATGATCTGCCCTTAACTAAGCCGAACTGGGTTGGGTCAAGTGTTTGGAGGTTCCCAATGTCTTTGTTAATGAGGTCCATGATGATGCACTCCATAGCCTTGCAGATCAGGCTAGTCAGGCTTATGATGCAATAGTTACCATGGTCATTTGTGGCTCCTCCTTTGTGGAGAGGAATAACCGTTGCTGTGCACCATTCTATGAGCACGTGGCTTGTGGAGAAGCTGTGGTTGAACAGCGTGTTTAGGTGGGGGGTTAGTTCGTTCTGTAGTTCATGCAAGACTCAGCCTGGGACACCATCTGGTCCCACTGATGCTGTGCTTTTGGCTTTTGAAAGGGCTGTTTTCAACTGTGCATCTGTGATTTTTGGGACACTACACTTTTCTGGTATTGTTGTTGGCCCTTTTTGAGGTGAGGAGGGGGTGAAGTTTGCACTGAATATATCTGCCAGGATGTTGGCAATATCAGTAGGTTCAGTATATTTTGTGCTATTTTGCACTAGTTCAGTGCATATCTGCGAGTTTCCACTTAGATTCTTAACATAACTAAAGAAGGCTTTGTGGTTATCTTTTGAATCCTTGGCTATTTTTCTTTCAAAGTTACCCTTGGATGATTTCATGAGGGACCTTAGTTTCTTACTGACACTGATCAGGGATGTCTTTCCTTCTTGGGATTTGCTTTTTTTCAGAACTAGTTTCCTCCTTCTATTGTATAGCATGCTTATTGCAGGAGTCCACCAAACGGGTTTCCTTCTCTTAGAGGAGTGAGTCTTGGTTTTGCTAGGGATGGTATGATCCATGCATCCTTGCAGGTGCTCATAGAGTGCATTTGTAAAGGTTTCTGCATCTTGGGCAGTGTTATCCTTTAGCGTGGGGGCTGTGAAACTTACCACCTCTGTCTTAAGTAAGGTGAAGTTTGCTTTTGAAAATTTTTTTACTGTGGTATCCTTAGTTGGGGGTGGTGGTGGGGTGTGGACATCCAGAGTGATTAGTTTATGGTCTGATCTAACCACTGAATGGTTGACCTCCGGTTTGGAACACCTGTCGCCCATGTTGGTGATGACCAGGTCCAATATGTTTTCACCTCTGGTAGGGGAGTTTACCAGCTGATCCAGGGCATTTGAGTTGATGAATTCCAGGAAGCGCTGGGCCTGGGAATTTGTACTTGAGTAGTTTTCCCAGTGAATGGTAGGGTAATTGAAATTGCCCAATGTCAGGGTGTTTGGTAGGACCTTCATGTTTTCCAGTGTCTCCAGAAAGGTGGAGTGGTGGTCCTGGGTTATGGAGGGTGATCTGTAGCAGGCCACAATTTGCATTGCAGATTTGCTCGATGTTAGTTGCACATGGATGATCTCAGAGGTATCATGCTGCACCACTAACCTGGAGGTGTAGGTATCCTTGATGAATATGGACACACCACCTCCTTTTGTGCTTCGATCCATGTTCTTTGGCCGAAATGTGTGGTATGAGTTGAAGCCAGGTAGTGCTGTGGTGCTCTCTGGATCCTTGAACCAGGTTTTAGTTACTGCACAAATGTCGACGTTCTCCATACTGAGGAGTGCTTCGAGCGCGTGCATTTTGAGATTTAAACTCCTGGTGTTGAGTAGCATAACCCTGAGTTTTTTGTTAATTGTGCTGTTTATGGAGGTGGGTTTGAATTTTAAGCCTTGTGTAAAAAAGGCACTATGGGGGCAGCAAGAGCCTTGGCCAGTATTCGAAAGCCTAGGGGTGACAGGTGCAAGCTGTCTCTTGCAAAGCAATGTAGCTTGTCGAGCATGTCATTCCAGGCTGACAGACACTGGATCCCCTTTGAATGACATCAGAAGTTTAGCCAATTGTTGAAATTGATCATTTTTTCTTTATACTGAGGTATCATTCTTGGTGAGGGCTGGATTCTACTCAGGGTCAGGGTCATACCAGCCTTGGCTGCGTGATTAGAGAGCTCTTCCATGTCTCTTTTCATGTAGTCCAGGGTGGTACATCTCGGGTCATTCACATCAACATGAAAAATGACAGAGTCATATTTGTACTTGTTCTGAAGTAACCTGAGTGCTTGTGTTATGTGGCAGATTCTGGCTCCCGACAGGCAGCTAACACTAACCTTCTGCTTGTCCAGCGTAGTGAGTGGGACATTGGTGTGCCTGACTATAGAGTCACCTATTACAAGTGTATTAGGTATGTTATTTTGCCTTAAGGGCTGTGATTGTGTGGCACACTGATTTTGTGTTTTACGTGTTGTCTGGTTTGTGATGGGAAGTGCAGGTTGTTCGGGTGTCTGCTTTGGAGGTCTTTGATGCTTTTGCAGGTTATTTAGAGCCTACCAGTATGATTTTGTGTATTTATGTGTATTTTTTGCCAGTGCTGTTTTAGTAGGTCTGTGTGTGGCTTGAGGTGTGGTGCAAGTGTTAACCTTCTCCTCTTGACTGTCTGTTCCAGTCTTGGGTGGAGACAGCTTAGCTTCCAATTTGTTTGTATAATTGCATCTCTTGCATATGTTAGTGTTTTGTGGTAGGAGGAGAGGGTTGTCTGTGTACATGAGGCAGTTGTAACATTGCCTCAGGATATCCAGATTCACCAGCTGGACTAGAGAGTGCACCTGAAGTTGCCCTTAGGTCATGCCTGGAATAGTAGGGTGAGCTGCTTAGTCGCTTGGTTGGTGATGGGTGAATAAAGAGCCTTGCCCTGCTGGGCAATCAGTGTCAGGGAATATTAGTGTTTGCTATTAGGTCTGAGCAAGTGCATGCTTTTTGAGTGCTTAGGTTGAGAGTTAGACTAGTTTCAAGGGAAAAACTGAAGAGGAGACTTAGTGGAGCTGGGAATAATTTAACTGTAGCTAACCGGCACTGCCCAAAGCGCAAAATGGTGCAAACACGGTTTTTGTAGTAGGGAAATGAAAGAGAAAGAAATTACCCCAAAATGGCCAATAAACTACTAACTTCTGGGCTGGAACCACTCCTCCAGGGACAGATGGGTTGCTCAAAGCTCCTCTCTCTCACAGGTGAACAGAGAAACTTCCTTCTATCCAAGTAAGGTATGGGTAACTCAGAAACTAGTATCACAGCCCTGAATTCAGCACTAGCCTTAAAACTGGAGTATACTAGCTTAGAAAGGCAGGAAACAAGGATTTTTTTTTATTTTTTTGTTTTTTTTGTTTTTTTGAAAAGATAAGGCAAAAACAGTAAAAAATACACTTAAAACAGCTTTAAAAGACTACAAACAATCAGAAAAGACTATCACACTTTAGTGTGTAGCCTACAACAGTTAAAGAAATTATTTAAACAAAAAACTTTTTAAAAGTGCAGGTAGTCAAATAAGTACAATATGTGAAAAAAATAAGCTTTTAAATCACAATAAATGCTGGAAAATCTGCATTTAGGTGGAAAACAGTTAAGTACAGCAGGAAAGTACAGAAAACTGATACTTAATCACTCCAAAGTCTCTCTTCTAAGCTAGAAGGCTTGTATCAGTTTAAGGCTTTCTAGTGCTACCCAGTAGGTTAGTTATAGGAAAGATGGGAAACAAGCACAGATGTGGTCTTTTAAACCAGAAAGTTGAAAAAGATGGACAAACTGTCCAAATAGTCAATAAACTACAATTTCTGGGCCAAGAACCTCTCCTCTCATGGTAGACAGGCTACCTAGTGCTTACCACTCCACTGATAAGCTAGAAGGCTTTCTTCCAACACAGAAAGGCTTGCGGGGCTCTGAAGCTTACCAGCAGTCCTGGATACAGCAAATCTGTATCTGGACTAGGCTAGTTACAGGAAAAGTGGGAAACAAGCGCAAGTACGGCTTTTAAACCAGAAGGTTGAAAGAGATGGAAAAAAGCTGCCCAAATGGCCAATAGCTACAATTACTGGGCCAGGAACCACTCCTCTTGTGGTAGATAGGCTACCTAATGCTTATCCCTCCCATTGATAAGCTAGAAGGCTTCCATCCAACACAGAAAGGCTTAGGGGCTCAGAAGCTTACAAAGAGTCCTGGATACAGCAAATCTGTACCTGGACTAGACTAGTTACAGGAAAGGTGGGGAACAAGTACAAATGTTGGCTTTTAAGCCAGCAAGTTGAAAGAGATGGAAAACTGCCCAATGGCCAAATAAACTACAATTTCTGGGCCAAAACTCACTCTTCCCATGGAGGATAGGCTACCTAGTGCTTACCACTCCCACTGATAAGCTAGAAGGCTTCCCTCCAACACAGAAAGGCTTGGGAGGCTCAGACGCTTACTAACAATCCTGGATACAGCAACTCTGTAACCAGTCTAGGCTAGTTCTAGGAAAGGCGGGAAACAGGCACTAGTGCAGCTTTCAATCCAGAAAGTTGAAAGAGATGGAAAAAAACTGTTCAAACAGCCAATAGCTACAATTTCTGGGCCAGGGACATCTCCTCTTGTGGTAGATAGGCTACCTGATGCTTACCACCCATAAAAGCCAAATCTGAGGTAAAAAAAAGCTGCTCAGATCAATGGCAACCACAAGGTTTTCTTCAGATTTGTGCAGAACCACAAAGGTAATACACAGTAATGTAACCAATTAATTTTAAATGGTGCAAGCTATATGGAACCAGAAGATATACCTAATCTCCCAGGTAACAAATTTGGCTCAAACTTTACCCCCCACATATTCCTTAGGGAATTCCGACATCCATCTCTCCCATAATCATCAATAGATAGCAGATACTCAAGGCTCTCTCCAAGACCAAGAACACTGCATCAGTGTGTCTTCATAATATCCTAGGGTACCTCTTTACCAGCATAAAACATAAACTATCAGTCCACTAGAATTTCTATTCAACCACAGCCTCCAAATGTGCTTTGTGCCTAATAAATAGAGGGATGCAATAGTTATGCCATGGCATAACAGTGGTCTATCCATGGACCTGGGAAACTACCTACCCATTAGTCTGACAAGCCTGCTGTGCAAGACTATGGAGAGAATAATTACGTATATCATAAACGATGACATACGTACCTACAAATACTGTACCCTAGTTATTTGGGGTTTGTCAAGATCAGTTCTTGCCTGGTAAACCTAGTGAACTTTTTGAGAAGGTTGCCATAGTAATGCATGAAGGAATATTAACTAGGTCACTAGATTAGGTATTAACCCATATACCACCCACTGGATAACCAGATGGGTTACTGACAGGACCCAAAAAGTTAGAATAGGGGAACCTACCTCCATCAAAAGGTTGGTTACTGCTGGGGTCCCTTAGGCTCAGTAATAGAGCCACTGCTGTTTGGCATTTACATATCTGAAGTCAGGGCTAACATTAAGGTCTGCTGGATGACCAAGTTTGCAGATGATTACAAATTGTGAACAACCAGTGATTCCCTCCAAGATACTAATACCCTCCAAGATGACCCAACACATACTAATTACTGGTGCCAGAGTCATGGCACAAAAATCATTACTAAGAAGTGCATTGCTTCAAACTATCACACTGATAACACACCCATGAGAGTAGACTCTCTAGTCAGGGACTTAGGAACACATCATACCTGTCAGCTATCCAGATTTGTACAGAGTGCCCAGATTTTTTATTCATAATTTTGGTATGATCCTCATAAAATATGTAGTTTTCTGACAAATAATTGAAAATTGAAGTCTCTAAATAATGAAAAATATTTGAATTTCAGACTTCATATCTTTCAAAAATGTAAGCTAATGCAAAACCTGCTATGCTAGCAACCTTCAAAGTTTCTAAGAACAATATCTAAAATCTTCCCCTCTTTCAGTACCTTTATCCTCCCACTGTTTTTTTTTTTTTTTTGCATTGTTCACATGTCTTCTGCTAACAGGTTAGGAAGTATGGAACACATTTAGACAAAGATTTGACATTTAACCGACATGTTTCTGCTGTGGTAATGAAATAATTCCACACTACAAAACTGATAAGTACATGTATTGCATCTAGGTCCAAACAAATCTCATAGTACTCTGCCCTCATAATACATGTCACTGAGTATAATGTCCTCTTTGGTATGTGCCTCAACAACCATATGCAGCAACTGGAGCATCCACAAAGATTCCTTACAAAACGAATACAAGGACGAGAAAACAAGTTCTATGCAGACCATCTCAAATCATTGTCCCTATATTCAGTTTCCTACAGGCTGCTGAGAGGTGACCTATGACTATCCTACAAAGTTTTCTCATATCCAGAATTAATGGACTATTACAGTTTCAGAAAACAACTAGTATCAGAAACACTGGATCTAGAGACCCCTACCTTACCACCAATGTAAACAGAATGTGCTGGAGGGATAGTTATATATCTCTGAGTCATCCCCCCCTTCTCTGGAAGAGGCTTCCCATACATGTGAAGCAGAGTTCCTCCCTGCATTTATTGAAGCAGAACCTGGACCAGTGGATGGGGAACCAAAAATATACCCTTGGTCTGCCACCTATTCCTCTATCAGAGAGAAGAAGCTTGTAATTGTTTGCCAACCTAAGAATATACATCCTTCACAAAACATCTGTGAACTATTACTTATCAAATTTTATTAATTGGAACACGGCTAGGTTTTAGTCAGTCTAGTATTTTACTATGATACTATGTTGATACTATAATACTTACCACCCTTGACAGCGATTACCTGCTCTGGGCACCAGTGCCAGCACAGGTACGATGACCTGCAGAATTGCAGGCCTGATCAGCTGGCTGAATGGGTAGTCCAGGTGAAGGTGAAAAGACCAGATATCTACAGTAAGTATGTTAGCATTTCATTTTTAAATCTTAAAAAAAAATAGGTTTTAAAAACATGCTAGGTAAATACTGCATAAATGCAGCTACATAAAAGAAAATATATATATGTGTAAGTGCAAATATGTATCTATATGTAATCCAAAGGTATGAGCTGGCATAAACATATCTGTAAAAAGAAATGCTTCTGTATACAAATATGGCATTTTATACACAGACATGCTTTTGTGTGTAAATACATATATATATATATATATATATATATATGAATAAGTAAAAAAACAATATGCGTCTATGTATATATATTAGTATACATATAGAAAATCATAAATGTGTAGAACTATACATATATAAAGAAATGTATATGCATATATAATATATATATATATATATATATATACACACACACACACACACACACACACACACACACACACACACACACACACACATGCACACAGATATATATATATATATATATATATATGTATAAATATATATATATATATATATATATATATATATATATATATATATATATATATATACATATACAAAGAGAGAGAGAGAGACTCAGATAGATTAGAATACATTTGCGTAATCTGCACTTGAGAGCTGCTTTTGCTGTGGTTTTAAATCAAGAAATTCCAGGATCAGACTTCTTGTGGCAGAAGATATTTACCTTTTATCTCTGAGTTGAGAAGCACTGCTAGTTGCTGTCATTTAATCTGCACTTGAGATCTGCTTTTGTTGTGCTTTTATATTAAGAGATTCCAGAGTCAGATATCTTGCAGCAGACAGTGTTTAACTGGGCTCTGTGAGTGTGGAAGCACTGGAGGAAGCTCAATGTGTTGTTGTTTATTGGTTGCTGGGTAAAGGAGACAGTTTTACAAGCTTTTTTCTCTACTATAAACCAGACAAGTTGCAAGCACTTTGTTCACTTACAGAGAACTCTGCAGTGCCTTTCGGGTGTTTCAGCTGCATCCAGTGCCATCCAAGATAATAATATTTTCTTGATTAACTGCCCTTGTATGTGCTTTATACAGTAATCTCTACTGTTTTTGAGCATTTTTAAATCATTTACTTAATTTTGTGGCCAAAATAGCCGTTTCTCTGTTTTTTGGTTTTTCAAGTCTGTGTACCTCCAGATTTCTTTGCAGAAGGGCAGATTAGACAAGGACTTAGTTGTTTGGTTGTTGTTGCTTAATCTGCACTTGAGAGCTGCTTTTGCTGTGCATTTACATTAAGAAATTCCAGGGTCAGCCATCTTGTGGCAGGATATATTTACCTGGTCTCTCAGAGCTGGGAAGCACTACATGAAGTTGAAAGTGTGGTTACTTATTGGCTAGAGCGCATAGGAATCAGTTTCAAGCTTTGCTTCTCTGCACAGAGCCAGCTGCCCACAGGACAGCAGCAAATAGTAGTGATCTGTTTATTAGCAAATACACAGATAGTAAATTTTACATATAAAGCTAAAGTTAGCTCTGAAACCTCTTCAACAGTATGGCATTGTGTGAAAATAAACCAAAGCAGGTAACTGGTGCATTGAATACTACTACCATATCCTAGCATTGTAGAACATCTTAACCTTAATCCCAGAAACTACCCTACGAGGCCCCTATAAAAACCCAGTCCTCAGTCCTAGACAGCCAACCCTTTTATTGGACCAGACAACATGGATTTGCAATTTCCAAATGTCTCTGTGGCTACTGTGGTAGATTTAGGCATCTAAAGGTAAAATAGCAATTGTCTTATGTTCTCAGATAACTAGTTAATTATTAAAGAAAATAACAAGGTATGCATGAGATGTAAATGCACACCTTCTTCTGAGGCAAAAATCTTACATACAAATGAGATTGTCAAGAATACCCAAACTACATTCATTGCACATAACTTTTACTACTTACACAGATTGTCCTGTGTGGAGGCACTTAAAAAAAAATTTGCAGATCACAAAGACCTCTAAAGCCATGTTGTGGCAATACTGCTCCTCAACAATTACTAAATCACACTAAAAGCAACACAAACATCTCACATAAGCCTACACCTAATGCCCCCCCAAGTGGAAAGCCCATAAGGCAAGCATACACTTTACCTAATAACCTTGCCATTGTGGACTCCATTGTGTGACACACAGATACCCCACTTACCAGGTTAGGCATGGAAAAGATAATGGTTAGTTGCCTATCTGTAGCCTGGACCGACAACATCACACAGGCACTCAAGTTACAGTACCCCTGGTACCGATATGATTCTATCACAGTCCATGTGAGTGTAAATGACCTGAGACATACTTCATTGCACTATATGAAAACAGACATAATGGATCTCTTAGAATATGTGTCACAGATAGGTATGAGCCTTGTATTGAGTAGCATTCTACTTTCACTAAGGATGATCCCACAGCATGAACATAAAATGACTATCTGACTTTACTAATTGGCTTAGTTTCTAGTGTCACTCCAAGGAGCTCTAATATCTGTCAGCATGGGAGACTATGGAGAAAAGACCACATTGGTTTGCCAACGATGGATTACACCTGTTCCCTTAGACTTCTAGATATAAGCTAAAACTTTATCCACCCCCTTAGAGCTTTTTTTTAGGCAATGCCAAAAACACAAAACTACTAGCATAGTAAATAAAGTCTACAAGCAACCTTAAGGTGTTACTGCTTAATTTTGGGGGCTAGAGGAAAAACTCTACATCCTTCAAGCCCTTCTCACTCTATAGAATGCAGACATCTGTGCCATAACCAAAACTGGGTTTATGGCCATAGAAAGTACCAGAAGTGCAAGGTTAGAGTGCCTTCCACACATTTAGACCAACAACAGGACAGACTGGTGCCAAAGGTGGAGTTGTATTGATCTGTATAAGCAACAAACATACCTCCAGGTTGGTTTAACAGGATGATACCATGGAGCTCATCCATGTGCAAGTCATCATAAGTAGGGTCCCTCACCACATCATGGCTAGCTACTGGTCACCATCTATGCCCATGGAGTGTCATGACTCTTACCTAAACCTACTAGTGCTGCTCACCATCCAACCAAGCACACTACACATGGGTTAGTTTAACTACTCCTCTACAGACTGGGAAATATATATGACCTCATACTCACAGGCACAACACCTCCTGGACTTTATTAACACAAACACCCTGGAACAGATAGTGCATGCTCCAGCCAGAGGATCAGATATACTGTATCTGGTAATCCCCAACATGGGGAAAGTGTTTCACTCCCACCCCCACCCCCTTGTCACATCATATCACAAATCTGTCTCATTTGAAGTAAAAATCAACCCAGAAAATCCAGCTAAACCAGTAGCACTTAGGAGCTATTCAAAGGCAAACTACATCCTATTAAGTGACAGTTTGTCAGAATCCAAGACACCTCCCCAGCCTTGAGACTACAGCTACCTGTACAAAATTATTCACAGAGTCACTATACAAACATGTGAATGGCTGTATAGAGGCTGCCATACCTACCAGAAATTAACCCAAAACAAACACTGAAAACAAAACCCACTGGTGAAATCTTCACCTAAACAGGATCTGTAACAAAAGAAGAAAATTTGCCAAAATCAGGAAAAGCAACTCCTTTAATGACAAGTGTTCTCTTACGCAACTAAACAAGAAACTAAGAGGTGTAATTAATTCCAGCAATGCCAACTATAAGGTCAGGGTAGATTTGAAAGCTAAGGACAATCAGAAGCCTTCTTCAGCAATGTCTGGACCATTAATGGTAATATATAGCAGTGTGCTGAACTGGTGGTGAATGGTACAACACCAATCAAGGTGATATAGCAAATCTATTGCCTGATAAATTCAGCTCAAACTTAAACCCCAACTCCCCCCTAGTTCCACCAGGTGAAATCCCCTCCAACATACGTCTCCTATCTATCATCTGGGACCAGGTGATGATAGCACTCGGTAAAGCCAAGAACACCATCTCCATGTGTCCTGACAACATCCTGGATTGCATACTGAACAGTCTACCACATGGTATATCAGGATCATTTGAGGCATTGTTTAACTACATCCTTGAAACAGGCTACATTCCAATTGAACGGAGAACTGCAACAGTCATTCCCCTCCACAATGGAGGGCCATCATATGACCCAGGGAAGTATAGACCCATCAGTCTAGCAAGCCTAATATGCATCATGGAATGAATTATCATGGAAATAATAAACAAGGACATTGGAAACCTATAGACATTGGACCCATCCCAATTTGGCATTGTTAAGGTAAGGTTATGCCTATTTAACCTAGCAGACCTTTTTGAGTGAGTCACCAAGGCAATAGAACAGGGTAAAACAGTGCATACTGCATATATTGATCTGGCTAAGATATTTTATACAGTTCCCTACTCAGGCATTGTTGACAAGCTCTCTGAGTTAGGTGTCAACCCTTGCCTAACTCACTGGATTGCCGGCTGGCTCACATATAGGACCCAATAAGTTATAATCGGTGAGACCACTTTCACCAAGAAACCGGTCATGAGTGGAATACCTCAGGGCTCCATGCTGGGCCTACTCCTTTGTGGCATAACTTCTCAGAAATCAAAGCTAATGTTAAAGGCCTCTGGCTTATCAAGTTCACAGATAACTATAAATTGGGAGCTAATATAGATTATCCCAAGATACAAACATCTTGCAACTGGGTTTAAAAAAGACAATTAACTGGTCCCAAAGCCATGGCCTAAATGCAATGCCAAAAAATGCATTATAGTAACCTTTCGAAAACTGTCAACTCAAGTTAATTACTCCATCAATAAAACTCCCTAATAACAGATCCAGTAGAAAGGGATCTGTGAACATATGTAGACAGCAATCTGGCCTTTGACCAGCATGTAGCTAAGATAATAAGAAAATCATTCTATGTCACCCATCATATAGGTAAGGGTATGGCAGCCATGTTCAAGGAAGTTATAGTACTGCTCTACTCAGATCTTATCAGAACTTTAATTGAATACAATGACCCCTTTGGCATGTATCTAACCAGACACTTGCAACAGCTGGAACTTCCACAAAGTTTTCTCTCTGGGAGAGTTCAGAGCATGAATACCTTGTCCTAGACTGGTTGCCTAAAGGCTCTGTCTCTGTACTCAGTCTCATACAGGCTGCTGAGAAGGGATCTTTGTCTGGCTTAGAGGACTTCCTCAGACTCAGCCCAGAGAGATAAAACAAACACGATTAGAAACACTAGATCCAAGGATCTGAACTTAACTTATGACATAAACAGAACATGCTGAAGAGACAGATACATGTCCAAAGGGATCCCCGTACTATGGTTAGGCTACCCATCCATGTAAAATAGAGTTCATTCCTGGCTTTTTTTTCCAAACAAAACATTGAAAGTTGGATGGGAATTATAAATTTACCTCAGTCTGACCCCATGTCCCTTATGGATAAAGGTCATTAATAAGAAAAGTATTGTCCTAACACCCCCCCCACACACAAGTCCTTAGCTACTTGCCTACTAACATGGGCCCCATATAGTACTTGGGACTCAAATGGATTGGGATACACAGATAAGTTTGTAAGGATCCTAGTGGTTACTAACTTAACAACCTATGAACCTATAAACATAATTTCATAAACTCTAAGTATTAGCTTATTACTTATTTGTACTACAGGCAATTGGCTTTTAAAACATGCTTTGGTCTGTGTATGTATAAAATATTTGCTAACGTGATAACTGCATGCAATAGTCATTTATTCTAAAATATTTACTGCATGTAGAAGATTGCTAACCTCAGTTAGCCACCAGAACCTAGGCAGAGAGGGGGTGCTGGTTAAAGTAGCAACTGAATGACTATGTTGATCATTCAGTAGCAACGGAATGACCAGCACAGTGGTTACTAAGAAATGCTCTGTTCAATACCTTAGTTTCACAAGTTAAAAATGTGTTAATTACAATGTTCTGACTTAGAAATGATAATAAGTTGTGCAAACCATAGTACAAATTGATAATTTCACTGGAAATATTTGCAAAGATTGAAGAAAGTAACTGTCCTCCAAAGAGACAAGAATTACAGAAATAGAATTGTAGCAATTTGATGGAGGTCAGAATATCTTTGCAGTTCAACATGCAGCAAACAAGAAATATATAGTATTACAGATGGATTCACTAAATAAACTATATGAAAATCTGTGCTTTTCTGCTTACTAAATGTAAGAATGTAAGGGAGATAAATTCAGTACAAATATAAAAATAAGCTCACAGATTCACTTCAAGTACAAGAATAAAAGCTGAGCTTTGCTGATTAATAAATATAATTGTGTAAGAATGACTGAACGCACATCTATAATAGGCAAGCAGCCATCCTACATGCTTTCTATATGAAGCAGAAGTGGAGATTTCATATAATCATTCACAGGAAAAAAGGACACCTCAAGAGAATAAACAAGGATGCTCATGAGTATGGAAACATGATTATTAAATTAATAATAATTATTATAACAGAATAAAAATGTGTCATTCCCCAAAGAAACTCGAATAATAACTGATGTTTTTGTCTTATTTATTTTGTAAGTATAAATTCAGAAGTAATGCATACGTAAATTGAATGCAAGAAGTAATGTGCTTTCAGTACACAAATGCAGCAAAAATCATATCAGCAAAAAATTTCAAATGTGCTACTATGTCTTATGTTACACCAGCTTATTTCCTTAGCATCAGTAGACTGCAAATGTAAAAATCATGAACACTTAATATCATTATAGTGATGGTTCACAGCTGCCCAGTACCATTTCCTAGAATATTTTTTCTGAATAAAGATTTAATAAAAATAAGAAAACACTGTTAATAAAGATCATACTGCTGTATTATGGGTACATTTATTGTGTCCATTTCTTATCTCTCTCTGTCCCTCTCTCGTTTTCTTATTTTAATTATGCATTACCTTGTCTTTCCTTTTTTCCATTTGTCTCCCATTTATGCTTCTATTTCCATAGATCTAGAATCCCTAGAAACAGTCCAACTACATTCCTCCCAGGTCAGAGAACATTTACCCTTTGCCTATCCAGGTATATCCTCACAGGGTTGGGGCAATGGCACCAGTCCTGTATGCACCTTAGCACAGTGCAGCCCACCAAGCCACATAGGCTGTGTGCTTTGGGATTTGGTTAAGGATGTGGTTGAGCATGTAGTGACCCATCCAGGATACTTTTCAGTAAGTTCAAAACTTGCTGCCCCCGTTGGCACTGACTACCAAGCTTCCACCCACCCAAAATCGGGGTCATCCACTGCAGCACCATGAGTCAGTGGAAACATTTAAGGTCCTCTAAACCTGTGTTCCTGTGACAAACTCCTCTTCATCTCCCTCCCTCCTTCCCTAATCCTTTCTTCTATACCATCTAACCTACTTAATACCGAAAGTCTCCTTTTACATAAAAAAACTGAAAATACAGACCTATAGAACAGAAATGGTTGGCCCTTGTTCAAATCTCTATGGTAGCCATAATCTTTAGAAACTGGAACTCCCCTACTGCCAACATCCTAAAAGACTTACAAAGTTACACCAATAAATACTGCTCTACCCTTCCTGTTAACAAGGAAAACCATGGAGAGGAAGAACTTTGGTCTAGTTTTATGTACACATGGTTAGTCTTGGTCTGAAGGATTTGCTGAGTGATCACTGACTAATAGTTAACAGTACTTGGGTGAAATGTTATCTTTCATCGGGGTGTGTTTATTATCATTTTGGTGTTATCTGCTCATCAATGGGTTTATCGTGTTCTAGTCAAATTCTTTATCAAACTTTGTGAAAAAAAAATGAAGAATGTCGGGGGACTATCCACCACAAAAAATATAGTACCCCTCCTCTCACACTTCACCAAGTGCAACCCTCTTAATGTGTTCCATCTGTGTCTTTCTACTTGTTTTACATCCCCCTTTTCAGTCTTTCCTATCTTCCCCTTTCCAGTCTTTTAAAGAACCAGTTAGGGTGTCCATATACTATCCCTAAAGAAAACATATAAAACCCCTTTATATTTTTAAAACTTAATACAGACAGCTGTGCTGCATGCTGCTTGCCTTAAGTACTTGTAACTTGTTTGTGCATAGTAATACCAGAATATTTCCAAAATTCTATGAGCATTTATGTTTTTATATAGTATTTTGCACACACTTGAAAAGTAACTTCACCAGCTTTACACATTTCACAAAAGTGGGAATTTTGTATCAAAAACTTTCACATTCACATAGCTCGAATAACCTATGATTAGTGTATTTACTTACAAGTGTTGCAGTGCTCCTACAACTGCTGATAAAGTGTGAACCTTGGGGCTATTAATACCATCTACAATATAGACAAAGACTAAGCACATCCAAAACCAATGTTTTTTTCAGGGGAGCCAGACCCCTCTACTTCCTCATGTGGAGGTCTGAACCCCTCACATCCCCTACTAATTACATATACTGGTCTGTGTCAAAGGTAAAATATACTTTATAAATAATCAATACACAATAGGTTCAGGTTAAGGCACTTTAATCTTGCAGCAAGGAGACAAAAACGTGCTAATACAGAGTTTGTCTAACTAGAATCAGGAAATACCAGCATTTCTATACATTTTCTAATAAGACATTGCCTACCAAGCTGACATAGCAGATCACAAGTTTTAACATGATCATTACATAGCAGTTGTTTTCATGCTTTTCTGCTTGTACTATCAATTTTTGTGAGAAACTTCCTAAGAAAAACAACGTGGCCTTGGCTACCACCGGTTAGATATACGCAATGTTACCATTCAAGGTACTATGGATAATTTGAGCACAAAGCAAGTATAGATTGCAGTTCATTTCTTCAACAGTTCTTTGTCTGTCGTTATCTCTTCCTTCTGCAGCTGTGCATGTTCTCATACCATGAACAGAGCTAATTGTTCAAAATCATAACATTATAGAATATGACATTGTTCATTCATTGCTTCTTGAACTAGCAAATAATCACCTGTTTTTCAAGTACATTTTCAAAAGGCATAAATATGAATTTCGCTGTGCTAGCAGTTACTAGGTCAGAGGGCATCTTGCAAGTTTCAGAAAGCACACTGCAGTTTCAAAAGCATCTTTTAGTCTCATATAAAACTAAGCTGTATATAAAATAGTGTATATAAAATAGAATGAAAAACGTGTTAACTCTTTTAGCTTCTGATTAGCATTAAACGCACACATTAATACATATTTTTCTAACATTTCCCCCCTGTTAATACTTTTTAATTCTATTTTCAAAAGCATAAATAGTTTGCTTCTTCTACTAACCTCTTCCATTCAGGATTTGCAGTTAAGAGAGTCATTCAGTTTAGACTTATGAAAGTGTTTCACTTTTCAACAGCTCTTCAATTTCAGTACTTTGATACAAAGTCTCAGAAACTGACATGTCTATAAAATCTTTGATTAACTTTTTCATGCAGGGAATACCACAACAAATGCATGCTCCTAATAGGAGTAATCCCACACAAATGGCAATCAGGATGTTCATTAGGATGGAACCCCACCCCCAAACAAATTCTGGAAAAAGTCCGCAGAGGGTTTGGGCCTAGTTTGGTCATGGTCGACACTTGCTGGATCACCTCAAGATGGTTGTTTATTTCGTGCTGGTTGTTAGGAATATACAAACAGCATTCTTCTTTGATTAAAGCGCACGTACCACCTCTCACCACTAGGGTGTATTCAAGAGCCATGCGGTTTTGAAGTACCACAGTTCTTATAGCATTTAGTTTATCAGTCACCAATTCGAGAGCAGAAAAAGTTGCATTGCTCATAACTTCGAGAAGTTTGGACAGTTTTCTCAGCTCCCAAATTGATTTCACTGTGCCATATGCAGGGGCTATGCCTGCCCATGATATAATGGCGTCACTCAAGTCCATATGTGTCAGTTTATCTTTGTTTTTCACAGAGTTATGGTTTCTCCACCCTGCTTCGATTCATCCCACTGGATTCTTGGGTCTCTTGATTGGACTTCTAGGTTTACTGCTAACCTCTCTGACATTTCGAATTTTTCCCTGAGGCAAAGCTGCAGTGTGTCGTATGGCTGGAACCAGGTAACCCAAAAAACAACTGCCGGACCAATTCTCAGGTAGCCATTTATATGCTTTTTTCCCACAAACAAAATAACAATTCTCTACTTTAGTATTGATATAAGCTTGCCCTGCATGAAACATTTTCTTATCAATAATAGAAAGCTGCTTTAAAAGAATAGGATTATGTTGTACTTCGCTAACACTTCTATGCATCTTTTCAAAATATGCATCATAGTTTGTATCACAAATAGTTTTTGTCTTACTGGCCTTAATATAACATTTATAAGAAACAGTCACATCGCAATTGCTCCAACCCACCTGAATAGTGTCATTTTTTATAAAAACATACAATCCCTTTTTGTGTAACAGGTAGATACAATGCTATTTTGTCTTGTGATTTCACAGGTGTAGTATCAAAAATCAAGTTTTCCCAGGTCTCATTGACCCCTAGGGGGACAGCAGTCATCAATAATCTCCCGTATGCTGTTGGTATAGCTGTGCAAATCCAGCAGTTCAAAACATTAAAAGTCTCAGCATACACATATTTAATTGCTTGGTAAGTGTTGAAGTTTGGATGCCAGTCTATGAGTAATGCATCACGTTTGTTCAGTTCAACTCGTGTGGCTGGGAAAAGGAAAGGCCACAGCAAAAAGATTATTGTTATCAGTATAGCTATCAGAATAATCATGCAAATTTTCTGAGGTTGTTCTGCATCCCTGTTTACTCTATACCTGGTCATTTTGTTCTCATTGTACAACAGTAACAAGGGTTTTGTTCAGTTCAAAGTTCTTAACCAATTTACAGTGTGTCAGATGAATCCAGGACGCTCGCTCTGAGATCTTGACTGCAGTGGGTGTTGACAGTAGCACCTGGTACGGTCCTTCCCACTTCGGAGAACTCCAATTCTTTTTCTTCACAACTTTCACCCAGACTCACGTGCCTGGGATGATTGCTGCTTCCGATGGTCTGGCTTGTTCTTTATCTGAAACAGAATCTAACTGCAAAAGTTTGTTATTCAAAAATCACCTCATATACTCTGCAAGTGAACTGTCAGCCTTCTGGTCTGCAGGCATGAGAGGTTTCCACTGAGGTGTATAATAGGCCCTCCCAAACAAAATTTCAAAAGGAGTTAACCCTTTTACATTTGGAACAGTTCTCATACACAACAGTGCCAGGGGTAGACAGTGCTCCCGGTTCTTTTGTGTCTCACTAATCAATTTCCTAAGCTTATTTTTCAAAACTCCATTGTGCCTCTCTACTAATCCTGCAGATTGGGGGTGGTATGCACAATGGTTTTTCAGAGAAATCCCAAAGTAACGGCTCAATTGTTGTATAGTTTGATTTACAAAGTGTGTGCCATTGTCACTATAAATCTTTTCTTGTATGCCAAATCTAGGAATAATTTCTTTAACGAGGACTTTTGCAACAGTAGCTGCATCTGGATTTTTAGTTGGGAAAGCTTCCACCCATTTGGAAAACATATCTATAATGACAAGGCAGTGCTTCTTATTTTCACATTTGTTCAGCTCTATAAAATCCATACAGATAGTATGGAATGGATACGGTGGTATAGGGAAACTCCCTTGCTTAGGTTTCAATGTCCCTTGTGCATGATGCTTGTTACAAACATGGCATGCTGCACAAAAATTCTTTGTGTAGTTTGTAAATCCATACATTATAAACACTCAATTCACTAACTGTACCATCCCCCCTGTTGAGACATGGCACTGCCCATGGCTCAACAAAGCTGCATATCTAAACAAGTTAGATGGTAAAATCGGTTTCTTCTCTTTGGAGATGTACAGCCCTTTCTCAAGAATTGCTCTTCATTTTATCCATTTTTGTTTTTCTACATTTGTAGTAAGTGTCTGCATTGTTTTCAACATTTCTAAGTCTAAAATCTCAGATGGTTGTAATTCCTCACTCAAAAGAAATACTTCTGAAGCTGAAGCTGCTTGTTTTGCAGCTGTATCAGCCCTCGCATTACCTTTTGAAATCCTATCCTGTTGTTTGGTATGAGCTACGCATTTTCAAATAGCTACTTTCTGAGGTAACTGAATAGAGTCTAACAAATCTAAAATAAATTGCGCATGATTAATTGGTTTACCAGTAGATGTTATCATTCCTCTATTTTTCCACTGCTGCGCAAAAACATGTATAGTAGAAAAAGCATACTGGCTGTCAGTAAAAATGTTCACTCGTTTATCCTTTGCCAAGGTACATGCCTTTGTTAAAGCAATCAATTCTGCTGCTTGTGCAGATAAGTTGTGCGTTAAAAGACTTTGCTTCTAAAATCTCAGTATCAGAAACTACTGCATACCCCACTAGATTCTGTCCTATAGGACCCCTCCTACACGAGCTGTCCACATAGTATGTCACCTCGGCATCATCCAAGGGAACATCCGTGAGATCTTTTCTAGGTAGTGTCTTTTGCTCAATCTCCTGCAGGCAGCAGTGTGGTTTGCCATCTGCAGGGGTTAGGAACAAGGTTGATGGAGTCAAAGTTGTGCATCGTTCGATTGTCATATGAGGTTGGCTCAACAGTATAGTCATACAGGAAGGATGTCTAGCAGGAGAAAGATATGCTACTTTTTCTTGCAGTAAAATAATTGCGACTGCATGAGGCACTCTCAACGTCAGAGGGTGGAATAACCCTATGAGGCTGAGGCCTGCACTGCCATTGCAGCTGCGACTACTGCTTGTACACAGTGGGGCAGGGATCGCGCCACTGGGTCTAGCTGTGATGAATAGTAAGCTATGGGGCATTGTTTGTCCCCATGCTGCTGTGTTAACAATGATGTCATATAACCCTGCTTACAATCTACAGTTTGAAAAAATCGTTTATGATAGTTCGGTAATCCTAAAACTAATGAGGATGCTATCAGTTGTTTCAATTTGCAGAAAGCTGTTTCTGCTTCTGGTGTCCACTGTAATAAATCTTGTGCTGCCATAGGCTTCTTGAATATCAAGTTGGTCAGTGGAGCAGATTCCAAGGCATAGTTTGGAATCCAACTCCGACAAAATTTAGTAGTACCTAGGAAGGACATAATTTCCTTCTTGGTAGTTGGTTTAGGTGCTTGTAATATTGCTGTTTTTCTGTCCTCATCTAATATTCTGCCCTCTTTGGATATTACATATCCCAGGTATTTGACCTGTTTTTTCCAAAGTTGCAGTTTATTTTTGTTTACCATGTGTCCTTGAGTAGTTAAAAATTGTAGTAATGCTATGGTATCTTCTCTGCATTCTTGCTGGGTGGGGGCTGCCAGCAGAATGTTGTCTACATAAAGTAAAATCTGGCTGCCTTTCGGTGGGATAAATCCCGCCAGGTTACTTGCCATTTCCTGTGCGAATATTGTTGGACTCTCACAATATCCCTGTGGTAGTCATGTATATGTATACCTTTCCCCCTGAAATGTAAATGCAAACCAATGTTGACTGTCAGGGTGTATTGGTATTGAGAAAAACGCATTGCTGATATCTACCACAGAAAAATACTTTTGTTGAGGTTTCAAATCATTTAATAAGGTGTGTGGATCTGGCACCGTAGGTGACCTGGGTATAACTGTGTCATTTACAGCTTGTAAATCTTAGACCATACGCCATTCTCCATTTGCTTTCCTAACAGGAAATAAGGGTGTATTGCATGGTGAATCGGGAGATTCTATCAATACTCCTTCCTTAAGTAAGGCTGCTATTATAGGTTTGATTCTTATTTCTGCATCCTTTCTCAAGGGATACTGTCTCTTTTGAGGTCTAAATGCTGCCTTTGGTGTGATAGTGACTGGTCCTGCTGTAGGAATAAGTCCTACATCTGATTTTCCTGTTGACCAGAGAGTCTCTGGTATGCCTCGTAAGGCTTTTTCCTCTTCTTTTAGTAAGAGTGCTACTCAGCTGTCCTCACTTGCCTGCAAGTGCACAGCTGGGTGTGTCTGTGTTATCCAATTCAACTTCTGCTTTTGTACTCCCTGTTCTGAAAGCTCTAACTCTGTCTGCTTTTCCCACCTTGTGACTTTTTCTCGTAGGTCTGCCCACTTCACATTTTTATCTTTAGTTAAACTAACATGTGGTAATTGGTTAGATTTGTAAAGTGCTAGGAATTCCTGGGGCAATGAACAGCTTACTACACTGTTTCCTTCTGTGTCCCAGTACAGATTTCGTAATACTAATCTGTTAGCATGGTTTCTAAACAGTTCTTGCTCATATTCTTTATCAGGTCCTGGTTTGCTACAGTAATATAGAGTACAATGCAACAAATGCTGTTTGTCATTGTCAAGGGATAGGGATTTACTGATGGCTACGTTCATCAGTTCTTCAGTCACTGCCCCTGGACCAGTCGTAACCAAGTCCTGGCTGTACCAATAAAATGTTTCACCTTCCGGTCGCACTACAAAAGTATCCATTTGTCGCTGTGCTTCCATACCCTGCATAGTTGGAACTACTGCTATGTCAAATATCTGCATTAGGTCTCTGTCCAAAAGATTTACTGGGCATTTTGCAGAAACAACAATTTTGCTTTTCTGGGTCATCCCTGAAACAGGGTCAGTTATTGCTATGTTGTGGGAGAGTGGCTCCCGATACAGCTGTCCATTAGCTGCTTTCACTAATATGTAATCAAGTGATTCTGAATTTTCTGGTAGTTTGGAAGGATGTATCAGGGTCCACGAAGCCCCTGAGTCACACAGGAATTTAACTTCCCTCCCCTCTACCAGAAGTGTAACTTCCGGTTTTGTGTCTGCCAAGTACAGCTCTAGGCTCAATAATGCCAAGTCTAAAGTTTAATTTTCTTCATTATCTGTGATTTCATGCACATCCTCTATTTCTTCTATCACATTCTCTACTCCTTCTATCACATTTGCACTTGTCTTTTCTTGACTATTCCTTCCCAGTGATTCTTGACTATCATATAGTCAATCCTCACCCTCCTTGTCTTCTGTGGTTACCTTTTTACTTTGCCTGCAATCCCTTGCTAAATGTCCCTTTTTCCCGCATTTAAAACATTCACCCCTTTTCTTTCTCTCTTCAAAGTCCTCTGATCGTTTATCAGATTGTTTATTTCCTGGGCATTTTTCTTACCCTTCTTCCCGGTCTGTACTACAAAGACTTCTGATCCATCTTCTACTGCAAATACTTGAGTTTTCTTTTTCTTTTTGCTATTAAAATGTCTTTTGGCATGTCTTGCATATTCAAGTAATGACTGTAATCTACTTGTACGATGATCTACCATGTGCTTTGTAATAAAGCTGCTAATGGGTGCAATACTGCCTTTCAAAAATGCATTCTTTAGCTGCTGCTCGTATGGGGAATCATGTGTTTGGTCTTCAGGTACCTGCATTCCACAACGGTTATTAAAACACTCTAATAATCTGGCATAATATCTATCAACAGTTTCACCTTCTTGTTGTATGCATTGATTAATGCAAGTCCAGTCAGCCCTAGGCTTCCATTTCTCAGAGATTCGGTCTGTCAGACCTTTCACTCTGTTATCCAGTTCTGCGTTACTATGTGGGAGTGGCCTATGTTCTGCGTCACAGGGATTCCAGTTGCCACTGATCATGTGCCAATCTGGACCCACGATTTGTCTGACTACTTTTTCTACTTCCTCTCCATTTAAATGGTAACTTAACCTCATGCCCTGTAAGTCTTCTAAGAATTTTCTAAAATTAACTTTCGGATGGGGAATTCCCTCTGTGGCTTTCCGGATGTCTTCCAGTGTCCACGGTCTATATACTAGAAGAGTTGAGTCCTGTCCTGCCTCTCCTGCCTGTGGATTTGGTACTTCTATGAGTGGGCATATCTGTTCTTCACTCATAGCTTGTGAATTTTTATTTATTTCATAAAATTCAATATCCCCTCTTAAGTTGCGTGTTCGGGACCTAGTCTCGATAGGATCTCTGACAAATGGTTTTGGTTTTGCAGGAACAACTGGATATAGCGGAAGTGGATCAGCTTGTCCACTCGCTCCATATTCTGGTAAGGGAAGCGGAGGGGGCGGATGGGGCTGTTGCTATTACCAAGTTATTGTCTTCTTTATCTAGAAACATCTCTTTTGAATTTTTATTCTTTTGTTTCCTGTGGTTTGCTTCCTCAAGCCACCTGTGTGCCTGATGAACTCCTAATTGATGTTGCTTTTTTATCTGATCTTTTGCGTCTGTTTTAAGTTGTTTGACAAGTTTGATAAGTGAAGGTTTATCTAAACTGCCATCAAATTTGTATTTATTAACCCATTTTGTATAGTACCTAACATTGTCGGCACGCTGTAATTGCATATATTTCGCGTCTTCGGTTAAGGGCGGATCTCGGGAACTTTTTGTGCACTTATTTCCCATGTTGTCTTAGCTAAGTTAGAAACTGTTATGTAACCCTTTTTATCACGTGGTACCACGATTTACACTTCTTCACAGTTTATCTAGAATAACTGCCTACCTATTCTGTTTCCCTGATCTATGACAAGACAGCAATCTTTTTGTCCCTGATCTGCACTTTACAGATCTCCCTGACAAAACAAAATACTGTAACAAGTCCCTGATCTAAAACAAAAAAAGGTAAATTCCTCCTTACCTGAGCCTCCGTGTTTGATCCCACTGGAATTGTTGACTCGTCCACCAATCGCAGATCAGAAACAGTGGCTGGCCTCTTTTGAACAACAATTTAGTTGGAGGTCTTTTCAAAGCAGAAGAACCGATGTGGCTTCTTCCCCGTATGGTTTCCTGCCACCGGGCCCATCTGACCTGAGCTACAGCGAGAGATGTTTCCGGTCCGAAGGACCAATCTGTCAAAGGAAAAATATACTTTAAAAATGATCAATACACGGTAGGTTCAGGTTAAGGCACTTTAATCTTGCAGCAAGGAGACAAAAACGTGCTAATACAGAGTTTGTCTAACTAGAATCAGGAAATACCAGCATTTTTATACATTTTCTAATAAGACATTGCCTACCAAGCTGACATAGCAGATCACAAGTTTTAACATGATCATTACATAGCAGATGTTTTCATGCTTTTCTGATTGTACTATCAATTTTTGTGAGAAACTTCCTAAGAAAAACAACGTGGCCTTGGCTACCACTGGTTAGATATATGCAATGTTACCATTCAAGGTACTATGGCTAATTTGAGCACAAAGCAAGTATAGATTGCAGTTCATTTCTTCAACAGTTCTTTGTCTGTCTTTATCTCTTCCTTCTGCAGCTGTGCATGTTCTCATACCACGAACAGAGCTAATTGTTCAAAATCGTAACATTATAGAATATGGCATTGTTCATTCATTGCTTCCTGACCTAGCAGGTAATCACCTGTTTTTCAAGTACATTTCCAAAAGGCATAAACATGACTTTTGCTGTGCTAGCAGTTACTAGGTCAGAGGGCATCTTGCAAGTTTCCGAAAGCACACTGCAGTTTCAAAAGCATCTTTTAGTCTCATATAAAACTAAGCTGTATATAAAATTGTGTATATAAAATAGAATGAAAAATGTGTTAACTCTTTTAGCTTCTGATTAGCATTAAACGGACACATTAATACATATTTTTCTAACAGTCTGTGACATCAACAAGACTTGTTGACAGGACAGATTTGTGTCCCAGAGACTCATCCATCTACGGTATAGACTCCCTCTCCACATTAAGCAGAGTACCTCTTTACCCTTTTTAAGTGCAGCCTGGATATCTGTATGGGAAACAAAAAATATACCCCTGGGGATCCACCCTTATCCCTTCTGGACAAGGGCATTGGGTGCTGATTTGTCTAAACATGGGATAAACTCTTGGCTAGGCTTATAAAGGCTTCAAGGCCAATAGCCTACTAACCTCCTATGATCCTATTATCCTGTACCAACTCTGAGGTTGCACAAAATTGGGAAAAGGGCATACACCTTTTCCTGCTATAGCATTAATTTTTGTCGATATTGGGTATTTTAGATATTTTGTGTATATATTTTGACTGTCGATGTTTGCATTTTTTTAAGCACACCTATTTATAGCTGTGTTTTCTTTCCTTGATATTTGGCTGCTCATCATTCATTTGCTTACAGCTCAGCATTTGTCCCAACATTCCAGTGAAAATACAAACTGTGTCTGAATTATATTTGTAATATGGGTGTCCGGACACAGACATCTCACATCAGGAGGGATCAGAGAAGATTGCCCCACTGCACAAAATGCTTTTTTAAAATCACTGCCGTTGAGTGTAAATCATGAGTCAAGCAATTATCAGTGAGTTACTGAAACTCAGACAATGGGTGTTTGAGATATCAATGTATATATGTATGGCTTATTGGATTGCAAATGCTCATAAGAGAAAAAAAAAAAAAGAGCAAACTTTTTAGCTTAAATCATAAAATAATAATAATAATAATAACAGTAAAGCAGTATTTTTACCCCCATCACCTCCCAGATCCATAATGATTATATATACTAACTCTGAGATTGCATAGCAGTGGGAAAATGGCAAATTCCCAAACCTCAGTAAACTGAGATCTTGCATTTAGAGCAGCCAGAAAAATGTGGAAAAAGAAGATTCAGTTTTTGGAGTGTTTGTTCTTACAGATTATAACTATATAATCATATATATGTATACATGTCGAAAGCAAGATAGTCGACTGCAAAAAGTCAACATATGCAAAATGTTGACAACTGTGCAAGAATGTCAAACCTCAGGGGAGGAATATTGCCTTTCCCTTTCTCTGGAGATTGCACAATCTCGAGTTAGTATACATTATCTTTTTTTTTGTTGGTTGCACGTGGTGAGTATTTTACTGGTGCATGCATAGTTTAGTGTCAGTGTTTCTGATGTCAACATTGTGGTATGTCAGTCTAGTGAGATAGATCCATGCATGTATGTGTGTGTGTGTGTGTGTGTGTGTGTGTGTGTGTGTGTGTGTGTGTGTGTGTGTGTGTGTGTGTGTGTGTGTGTGTGTTGATATAGATTCACTTTAGAACATTGAAAGCCCATAACACTGAAATTCAAAACATTGAAACCATAATTTTGAAAATGCAAAACACTGAAACCGCAAAACATTGAATCCCATAACACTGAAAAAACATGGGAAACCAACTTGTACTATATTCCAGCACAACAACATACAGAAACAAATAAGAAACAAACCATATTACCCTTCTTCAAATACGCCCCACATCCCCTGCTACTTAAATATATCAACTCTGAGATCGCACTACACTACACTAAGATGTGTGATGTTGTAATATAGCAAGTAAGAAGGGAACATGACTGAGGTTACCTATGAACCTCCGGTAAATATCGGAGAGGTATATAGTAATGTGCAATGTTTTAACAGTGAAGTAGTGTTTCTAAGAGAAGGCTGAGGAAAGTTTTTAAACAGGCAGTCATGCAGCATGTAATGGTATGTTTGCCATTTTTTTCTGTGTAGTGTGATCTCAGAGTTGATATATGTAAGTAGCAGGGAGGTGTGGGGGGAACAGCCCCCACATGGGGGTACGAGGGCTTGCCCCCCTGCTTAAATTTGGAGAAGTGTAATATGGTTTGCTTCTTATTTGTTTCTGTATGAAGTTGTGCTGGTATATATTAAATGTTGTTTCTTATGTTTTTTTCAATATTATGGGATTCAATGTTTTGAGTTTTCATTGTTTTGAATATATATATATATATATATATATATATATATATATATATATATATATACACACACACACACACACACACACACACACACACACACACACACACACACACACACACACACACACAGTAGATAGATAAGTGTTTAACACTTTTGAGAGAAATGATCAAAAGTTGTCATCTCTTTAGTCAACATGCTTTTGTCAACAGAAACAAATCCTGCCTGAATTATTTTATATATTTGCTGACTGAATTATTTTATATATTTGCTGGCATTGTTTTTTGTTTTTGATCTGTTCTGAAACTGCCCCCCCCCCATTTCTGTTGTGGTGTTAAAGTTTATAAAACTGGTCTAACAGCTTTTTTGTTTTCTTATTCCTTCAAGGCTTGCTGATTTAAAATAGCCCCTGTTTGTAAATTCCTGCATACACTGTTAGAGACTCATTGTGTTCTGACTGAAGAATGCCTCAAACAATCTGGAAATATATTGCTGATAAGTATAATTCTTGGCACTTTAGCTTTTCAGAGTTCTGCATTGTCTTAATTTTTGCCTGACTGAATTATTTTATATATTTGCTGACTGAATTATTTTATATATTTGCTGGCATTGTTTTTGGTATCTGATCTGTTCTGAAACTGGTTTTCTTCCTCCCATCCAGCCTATTTCTATGGTGTTTGTTGTAGTTGGTGGCTTTGAAGTTGCCCGCCCCTACTGTAAATTTGATCTGGCACACTCCTCCCAGTCTAGTGTTCATTCTACCTAATACAGAGAGAACATTTGAGAAGGGCCAACCTACTTAGGTTCTTAACCTTGAATTATCTTCTGCTCCTCCTTCCTCCCCTTGCACTTTACTAACAAAAAAAAATGACTTAGTGTGCTTCTGGCTGAGTGTACTTCTCAGCTGATAAGTATATATTTTGGCACTTTTTAGCTGTTCAGAGTTGAATAAAACAACTGAATTTAGTTCAGAATACATTTTGAATAAATTGCATTTATTTAAACTGTATTTGCTTTAATACTGCTACACACTCAAGTGTGCTAGCTTGCACAGCACTTGAATTTAGTGCTGTTTTATTTGTTTTCTGGAAAAAAAAACTCTTAAGCTTGTTTCCTGCCTTTCCTGTAAATAGTCTATTCCAGATACAGATTTGCTGTATTCAGGACTGTTGGTAAGCTTTTGAGGCCCCCACGCCTTTCTGTGTTGGAGGGAAGCCTTCTAGCTTATCAGTGGGAGTGGTAAGCACTAGATAGCCTATCTACCACAAGAGGAGTGCTTTCTGGCCCAGAAATTGTAGCTTACTGGCTGTTTGGACTTTTTTTCCATCTCTTTCAACTTTCTGGTTTAAAAACCTCTGTTTGCACTTGTTTCCCGCCTTTCCTGTAATTAGTGTAGTCCAGATACAGATTTGCTCTATCCAGGACTGTTGGTAAGCTTCTGAGCCCCCCCAAGATTATCTGTGTTGGAGGGAAGCCTTCTAGTTTATCAGTGGGAGTGGTAACCACTAGGTAGCCTATCTACCATGAAAAGGAGTGATTTATGGTCCAGAAACTGTAGTTTATTGGCCATTTGGGCAGTTTTTCCATCTCTTTCAACTTTCTGGTTTAAAAGACCACATCTGCACTTGTTTCCCACCTTTTCTGTAACTAATCTAGTCCAGATACAGATTTGCTGTATCTAGGACTGTTTGTACGCTTCTGAGTGGTGCCAAAGTTTGTTCTTCAATTTTTTTCTTTAAATCTGCTAGTTCTCTCCTCTCTTGCACTTTTACTAGCTTATTGGTTTAGCACTTTACCAGACTTCTTGTAGCAATTATTGTAGAATAATTTCGAACACGAACAGTCACTTGTAACCAAAAATTCAGCAAACCTTGAATCCTGGTATCCACACAAACGTATTTTATTATAAAACTGGACCAATTACAAGAATAAAAATACAATCCTTAACACAGGCACTAAGCGCTTTCACCCTTTCGTCCTAGGGCATCATCAGAGTACAAGAATGAGCAGATCATCATCCCTTAAGTACTACAAACTTAATTACTTAATTAGTTAATTTTCTAATTAAAACTTTTTTCTCCCCAAATTAATGAGACAGAGAAGGAAAACAACCCAGCCTGAACATAAAGCAATATATCCTTGTTCTAAACTCACATAGTGATATACATATAAATAATACCACAATTAATGAGAATAATAAAAAATACAATTCAAAATAAAAAATGAAAATCAAAATAAAAGTAAAAGTAAATTGTGAGAATTAAGATAGCAACTAAATTTCATTGTACCTATGAAAAAAACACAGTTCCCATAAAAGGAAATGTCTTGGTGTCAAGCCATATAAATGGATATGAATATAAAATATGCAATCAATTATTACTGGACTAAAAATGTTGTATAAATAATGTAAAATGAATATCATAATTTAATTAAATACAAATGTAAATTTTCATAAAATAATTATAAATATAGTGTGTATAATGAATAATCATACATATAAATAAATTAATATGTTAAATGTATCAAATATTAAATACAAAATACAATTAAATAACCTTAAAATATATATTATAGTATGTATTAAAATGTTAAAAGTATAATATATAAAAATGTAAAAATGTAATTTCATCTATTAAGCATATATCTAACAAGTATAACTGAACAAACTGTGTTAACCAAAATGAAAATTATGTAAATTTTGTGTATTTTGTTAACATATCTTCTTAACCCTAAATAAATTGTGATTTGAGTTTGAAGATACTGGCGATAGATATTTGATCATTAATGCCAGGCCATTTACTGGCATTTAATCTAAGTTGCCAAAGACATTCTTTAGCTTCTAATAAGGTTTTAACATCACCACCTTTGTGTGTGTTGTGGTGAGGTATTCTTTCAATTACAAAAAATAAAAATGTTTTGAAATTGACACAATTGGTACTGTGATTATATAAAGCACTAGTCTGTCTTTGATTCCTGATATCACTCAAATGCTCAATAATTCTTGTTTTTAATTTCCTGTTCGTTTTGCCTATATAATATGCTTAACATGCTGTACATGAAGCTGCATATACTACCATGACCGTGTTGCAATCACAAACTCCAGGACATCTAATGGTCTTCTCATAATTATAAATTGAAAGGTAAGGTCCATTATTAATAAATCTACATGTGCGACAGGCACCACATCTACTCATCTTAGATTTCCTAACCAAGTCATTGTTAACACATTTTTCATACATGTTTTTTAAATTTCTACCTCTGCTATAAGTGACTTTAGGTTTATTTCCTAAAATATTCACTAATTCTGTATCAGATTCTATGACTGTACTCCAAGAATCAAATAACACTTTTACAATTTGTTGAGATTTTTCATTAAAAGGAATGACAAAGGTGTCATGTCCAACTGTCCTTGAGTTTGATGTATCTTTTGGTGTTAGACCATGACATTTAATGGGTTTGTAAAGTGTCATTCTATTAATTGAAATGTCTCGGCTAATTTCGTATACAAACTCTGCAGGATAGGCTCTAGCTAAAAACATGTTTTGTAATTTATCAAGCTCTTGTTTAAAGACTTCATCATTACTCACAATTCTGGACAGTCTCACCATCTGTCCTTTAACTAAGTTTCTCTTCTGATGGATAGGATGGCAACTGTCAAAATGTAAAAATGAATTAGAGTAAGTCTTCTTCCTATGGATGTTGGACTCAATTTTGTTGTCATGAGTAAATAATGTAACGTCTAAAAATTCAATCTTATTGGTTGAAATATGACTTGTAAACTTTAGAAAGCCTGTTGTATGTGCAATATAAATAATGAATTCATTAAACTCCACTTCAGTACCTCTCCAAAAAATTAAAATATCATTCAAATAACGTAGGTACAATAAAACCTTGTTCCAATAAATACTAGTGAAAACATATTCTGATTCCCAGAAGGCTAGAACTAAGTTAGCATAAATGGGGGCACATCTTGCCCCCATAGCTACACCATTTTTTTGTCTATAATAACCATCATTAAAATATAAAAAAATTGTTTTCTAGCACCAATTCTAACATTTCTGTTAACAAACGGTTCTCAGAACTATTGTGTTGATTGTGTTGGTTGAGACATGTTTCAAACATTTCAAGGCCTTCTTGATGGGGATTCACAGTAAATAGATTGATTACATCTACGGTAATCATAAAGAAATCAACTTTAAAATCAAAACTATTTACAAATTGTCTTAATGAATCTAAGCAATGCCATGAATCTCTTAAAATGTATGGTAAACTCTTTAAAATATTTTTACACTTAAAATCAATATATGCCGCTAATGCTTCAGTCTTAGAGCCTGTGGCTGAAACAATAGGTCTAAATGGAGGGTTGTCTGTATGTTTGTGGATTTTAGGAATCCCAAAAATAGATGGTATAATTGGGAATTCCACGGAAATATAATTGTAAATATGTGAATCAATTCTTCCATCCATAAGATATTCATACACCAACCAATCTATTTTAGTGTAGGCTTTGTTGACCTCATGCCTACTGACCTTTTCATAGGTCTCCATATCTTCCAAAAGTGTAAGCATCCTGTTGACATAGTCTTCACTTAACATAATGACTACCCCATCACCTTTGTCTGGTTTCATGATCCTGAATTTATCAGAACTCGTCAGCTCTTTAAGACAGAATTTTTCTGCAGATGTCAAATTGTATTTAGTAAATGTATTGTCACTTATAATTCTTCTAATTTGTGTTTCACAAAGTTTTTCAAATACATGTATCATGAAATTCTGGGGAGGTATAAATGTACTGTGACGCTTAAGTGTAAAAATTCTAGAGTCTTGAGAAAACCCATTAGAATTATGAAAAAATATTTTCAGATTTAAAAGCCTTGTATATGTTTTAAGATTGATCAAAACATTACCAATGTCCAACTTGAACATAGGAACAAAGGTGTAACCTTTACTGAACAGATCTAAATAGTTCTTATCAAATTTGTGTTCAGTGAAATTATACAAATTAAATCCTGAATAAGTTGTTATACAACATTCAGTCGGAGTCTTATTTATATTCTCATCAAGGGACGGGATATAAACTTTTGGAACTACAACAGGTGTAATCTGGTTCTCCTGTATTACAGCTTCAAATATTGTGTTGTTACAAACTTGTTTAACACAATAATTATTGTGATTGTTATCATTAATTATCTTTGCCACAGGGAGGTTCTGTGGCCTCCATTGTTGTAGTTGCTTTGTGTGTATTGATTGTAACTGCCCTGCCGCTCTCTTATTCTTTCTGATCTTCTCAGTGTTGGCTGATCTAAAAAAACTGTTTGTGACTCCTCATTGCTATTGGCATTACTTCTGTGAATGTTTTCTTGATTAAAATTGGAATTAAACTGTTGTCTATCTATATTTGTGTTTGTGTTAACATAGTTCTGGCTGTTACGCTTCATATTTTTAAACTCCTTAAAATGAGCATATACTCTGTTGTTTCTGTAGTCATAACTATCCCGCTCTATTTTAGTATTTTTGATGTCTAATCCTTTATTAATGTACCTGTCAATATCTTTGAAAATATTTTCCATTCTGAACTTGTTGTGTTCAAATAAAAGATCTGCCTTGATACTGTTATCTAAAATACATAGCTTTTCCTTTAATGCATTTAATTTTTCTGTATTATTGCGAATAATTAACTTTAAAAGTTCTAACCCTGTTTTGTCAAATAAAAGCAACAATTCAGAAAAAATTAATGTACTTTCTATGAAGCCGTGAGGTAACTTAAAAAATACGTAGTCCCTTAGGGACCTGCTTTAATTCTAAAGAGTGTTCTAAAAATGCATTGTCCATCTGTAGAGACTTATAGGTCTTTAATGTCTTTTCAAATTCATTGAGTTGGGCATTCAGGGTACCCATGTCCCTGGAAGCTGCGTGACTGTCTTTATTTAAAGAAGGGGCTGAAAGAAAGTGAATTAAGTCCGTGTTCCTGTCAGTAGTGGTATTGTTGTTCATAAGACTGTCCAGAATTGTGAGTAATGATGAAGTCTTTAAACAAGAGCCTGATAAATTATAAAACATGTTTTTAGCTAGAGCCTATCCTGCAGAGTTTGTATACGAAATTAGCCGAGGCATTTCAATTAATAAAATGACACTTTACAAACCCATTATATGTCATGGTCTAACACCAAAAGATACATCAAACTCAAGGACAGTTGGACATGACACCTTTGTCATTCCTTTTAATGAAAAATCTCAACAAATTGTAAAAATGTTATTTGATTCTTGGAGTACAGTCATAGAATCTGATACAGAATTAGTGAATATTTTAGGAAATAAACCTAAAGTCACTTATAGCAGAGGTAGGAATTTAAAAAACATGTATGAAAAATGTGTTAACAATGACTTGGTTAGGAAATCTAAGATGAGTAGATGTGGTGCCTGTCGCACATGTAAATTTATTAATAATGGACCTTACCTTTCAATTTATAATTATGAGAAGACCATTAGATGTCCTGGAGTTTGTGATTGCAACACGGTCATGGTAGTATATGCAGCTTCATGTACAGCATGTCAAGCATATTATATAGGCAAAATGAACAGGAAATTAAAAACAAGAATTATCGAGCATTTGAGTGATATCAGGAATCAAAGACAGACTAGAGCTTTATATAATCACAGTACCAATTGTGTCAATTTCAAAAAATGTTTATTTTTTGTAATTGACAGAATACCTCACCACAACACACACAAAGGTGGTGATGTTAAAACCTTATTAGAAGCTAAAGAATGTCTTTGGCAACTTAGATTAAATGCCAGTAAATGGTCTGGCATTAATGATCAAATATCTATCGCCAGTATCCTCAAACTCAAATCACAATTTATTTAGGGTTAAGAAGATATGTTAACAAAATACACAAAATTTACATAATTTTCGTTTTGGTTAACACAGTTTGTTCAGTTATACTTGTTAGATATATGCTTAATAGATGCAATTACATTTTTAAATTTTTATATATTATACTTTTAACATTTTAATACATACTATAATATATATTTTAAGGTTATTTAATTGTATTTTGTATTTAATATTTGATACATTTAACATATTAATTTATTTATATGTATGGTTATTTATTATACACAATATATTTATAATTATTTTATGAAAATTTACATTTGTATTTAATTAAATTATGATATTCATTTTACATTATTTATACAACATTTTTAGTCCAGTAATAATTGATTGCATATTTTATATTCATATCCATTTATATGGCTTGACACCAAGACATTTTCTTTTATGGGAACTGTGTTTTTTTCATAGGTACAATGAAATTTAGTTGCTATCTTAATTCTCACAATTTACTTTTACTTTTATTTTGATTTTCATTTTTTATTTTGAATTGTATTTTTTATTATTCTCATTAATTGTGGTATTATTTATATGTATATCACTATGTGAGTTTAGAACAAGGATATATTGCTTTATGTTCAGGCTGGGTTGTTATCCTTCTCTGTCTCATTAATTTGAGGAGAAAAAAGTTTTAATTAGAAAATTAACTAATTAAGTAATTAAGTTTGTAGTACTTAAGGGATGATGATCTGCTCATTCTTGTACTCTGATGATGCCCTAGGATGAAAGGGTGAAAGCGCTTAGTGCCTGTGTTAAGGATTGTATTTTTATTCTTGTAATTGGTCCAGTTTTATAATAAAATACGTTCATGTGGATACCAGGATTCAAGGTTTGCTGAATTTTTGGTTACAAGCAATTATTGTAGCACACAAAAGTGCTACCAGCACTAGATGTTCTACAAGGAAACAGCTCCAGTACTTATTAATGGCCATCCCTCCAGACATGTCTAAAGGTCAGTTCCCTGTGCTTTCTCCTATTCACCTCGTGAACCTGGGCATCCTGAGGCAATGAAGCAACTGCCTCATGTACACTGACAACCCTCTTCTCTTACTTCCCAACACTCAGACTTGTGAGAGATGCACTTATATATCCAAATTGGAAGCCACACACTTTCCATCCAAGACCGGAATAGCTGCTCCAGAGGAGAGGGTCAACACTTGCACCACACCACATGGAACACATAGCCCTCTAGAACACACACCAGCACTGCCTTCACATAAAAACACAAACCACACACCCACCTTCATGGAGGCTCTCAATAAAAATCTACCCAAACAGCAGAGACCTCCAAGGCACATACGCACTCCACCACAACACTAATCATGAGACATAACTCTCCTAAACAGCATATCACTTAACCAAAGCCCCTAAGGCAAAACAGCATGCCCAACACACTAGTCATAGGTGACTCAATAGTGAGGCACACTGATGTCCCTCTCACTAGGTTGAATAAGGAGAAAGTAACAGTCAGCTGCCTGTCAGACACCAGGATCCACCACATAACGCATGCACTCAGGTCCCCAACAGGTACAAATATGACTTTTTCATTGTACATGTGGGTGTGAATGACCTGAGACATACCTCCCTGGACTACATGAAAAGAGCCATGGAGGAGCTCTCGGATTATGTAGCCCAGGTGGGTATGAACCTAGCCCTGAGCAGCATCCTACTATCACCCAGAATTATACCACAGTGCAAGCAGAAAATGATTGATTTCAACAATTGGCTAAATGTCTGGTGTCATTCTAAGAGGATCCTGTATCTGTCTGCCTGGGAAGACATGATTGACAGACTTCAATGCTTTGCCAGAGATGGCCTGCGTCTGTCACACCTGGGCTTCTAGATACTGGTCAAGGCTCTTGCCACCCCTATAGTGCCTTTTTTATGTGGTGTTGTTAATACCAAACTACCACCATAACAGCTACAAACAAATGCAATCTGAGAGTCATGCTGCTCAATGCTAGAAGTCTGTATCTCAAAATGCACTCACTCGAAGTACTCCTTAAAATGGAGAACATTGACATTTGTGCTGTAACAGAGACCTGGTTCAAGGCACCAGAAAGCACCCCTGCACTACCAGGCTATAACTCATTCCACACCTTTTGGCCCCAGAACTGGGACCAAAGCTCCAATGCGATAGTGTTTCCATATTCATAAAGGATGCACACACCTCCAGACTGGTAGCCCAACATAATGCATCTGAGATACTTTAGGTGCAGCTAACATTGGGTAAGACAGCGATTCTGGTTGTAGCCTGCTATAGGTCCCCAAACATGTCCCAAGACTCACACTGCATGCTCCTAAGCACCCTGGAGAATATTAGGGTCCGACCTAACATTCCCATACTGAGTGACTTCAACTACCCCTCCATTAACTGGGAAACTACTCATGTACCAATACACTTGCCCAATGCTTTCTGGAATTCATTAATTCCAGTGCCCAGGACCAGCTTGTTCTTACCCCTACTAGAGGTAGCAACATCCTTGACCTGGTCATTACTAAACTGGGTGAACGTTGCTCTACACCAGTAGTCAGCTCCTTCCTGGTTAGATCCATCCGCAAACTAATCACCTTGGAAATTCACCCCCCCCCCCACAAAGGTAACCACCAAGAAAAACTTCTCCAAAGCTAACTTTGGACTAATAAAAACAGAAGTGGCTAACTTCACGGCACCCATGCAAATGGAGAATAGTTGCATGACCGCTGAATCATACACCATTGCACTGTATGAACATGTACATAAATGCATTGATCTCGCCATACCTTAAGAACCAAAATGCTCTCCTCAAAAAAAAAAGAGGCAGCCAATCTCATGATCCCCTGTCATAAACAAACTCTACAACAGAAGGAGGAAACTGATGCAGAATAAGATGAAGTCGCAAGACTGGAAAAACTCCCTTATCAGCCTCAACAACAGGTTGAGATCCCCTCATAAAATCCACTAAAGCTAGCTATGAAAACAGAATTGCAGCAGATAGTAAAGACAACCACAAGGCCTTCTATAGTTATGTAAAGAATCGCCACAGCAATACCCAAATTTGCACTGAGCTACTGTACAATGGTACCTCCTATACTGAGACAACATCTATTGCCAATATACTGGCCAACAGATTCAGTGCTAACTTTACCCCTCCCCCCAAAGGACCAATCACAATACCAGTAGATTGCCAGGCACCCAGTATTACTGCTGCAAAGGTTAAAACAGCACTGGCAAGGCCAAGAATACAGCTTCTATTGGACCTGACAATATCCATTGCTGTGTTCTACATGAACTACTGAGTAAATTGGCACCTCACCTGTGAGCCCTGTTCAATCACAGCCTCACCTCAGGATTTGTCCCTACTGAATGGTGCACTGCTACAGTCATCCCTCTCCACAAAGGAGGAGTGACTGCAGACCTCAGGAGTTATCTCGCCATTAGCCTGATGAGTCTAATATGCAAAGCTATGGAACGCATCATCATGGACCTAATAAACAAGGATATAGGACATCTCCAAACTCTGGATCCTACACAGTTTGGTTTTGTGAACAGTAGATCATGCTTACTCAACTTGGTCAACTTCTTTGAGTCAGTCACCAGAGCTGTGGATGAAGGCAAGGTATTTCATACAGCCTATCTTGATCTGGCCAAGTCCTTTGATACCATTCCCCACTCAGGAATCATAGAAAAACTCACTAAGCTAGGCATCCACCCCTGTATCACTAGGTGGGTTGCAAACTGGCTCACAGATAGAACCCACAGTGTGAAAATAGCTAACTCCAAGTCAGACTGCCAACCAAACCAATCATGAGTTGAGTCCCACAAGGTTTGGTCCTCAGTCTTCTCCTGTTTGGTATCTACTTCTCTGAAGTGCAGGTCAACACGAAGGGACTCTGGCTGACAAAGTTCGCAGATGACTGCAAGTTGCGAGCTACTATTAACTCCCCAAGTGATGTTGACATCCTACAGAAAGGCCTCAATGAAACCAGCAACTGGTGTCAGAACCATGGCCTTAAGCTCAATGCCAAAAAATGTCATCATCCCCCTTGGGAAAAACCCAGTTCCCTTGAATTACCACATTGACGGTAGTTCACTGAACATAGCTGGCATTATAAGAGATCTGGGAGCACAGGTTGACAGCAACCTCTCTTTTGACCA
>NC_056746.1:1209072576-1209153763 GCF_019279795.1 Protopterus annectens
GGAAGTGCTGCAGTTATGATGGAGGGGAGGGATACATTCTGAAAGATGACACACATTTCCAAAAATCATGGCTATGTCTCAGAAGAAGTATCATAGTAATGTTTTTTAGAGGAAACAAGCACTAAGCAGGCAGGAATAAATTATGATTAATGTAATAAGCTCTTAATAAATGTAACTAGCAATAGACGAAAACCTTACAAAGATTACCAAGATCACAATATTGTATCATACGGCTATTAGTTCTAGATGGGTTGTATTTTAACTCTTGCACTGCAAGTGATAGTAAGAAAATTCAATTAAATATCTAACTGGGACATTACAGGGAGAAGGCTTAGGTAAATTGGTCTGAATGATTATAGATCTGCCAATAGAAGCTGAGTAAACCAATATTCTAGTTCAAAGACAGAGCAACCCTTAATGATTAAGTAAAGGAGGAATATGTGGGCGGAGTAATAAAGGTTCAGTTTGTTGGCAATAGTCTGAATAGTTTTCACAAGACTGAAGAAATAATAAGGCAAATTAAATCACTGATGGACCCAAGGAAGGCACGACTCTCCAGGTTAAAAACTTTATAATAGGTCATAAGCACTTTCACAGCTACTGCTGCTTCATCAGATAACAAATACTATGAATCAAAACTGGCTTTAAGTAGAAAAGTGAAACAGTGTTAAATCACATGACCCCAAAATTTAAAGAAATACAACTAAAATATATGTTATTTAAGCAGCACATAAAAACATGCACATATAAATGCAATATAAAAACAGTATAAAAATATATACAAAACTTCCTATAAGCAAGTAAAATACTGCTTTAGCTAACAAGAAAACAAACATATATAATTGCAGATGCAAAGACAAATACTTTCATTTGGCTAGTGGTCTTGACTTCATTTTCAATTTAATGGGTACAAACTCATTCAACCCACGCACAAAATCTCTCCTTAGCCTAATAATCCACTTAGCTACCATCTGTTCTGTTTGATTCCTTATATCTCTACCTCTTATAGCCTCATAGACTCTACCAATAACAAGAAATTTGAATGTGTGCCTAGAATCAGTGGCCAGTACATGTTTTGACAAAACACTAGTTGTGCTTCAGTTTTGTATATAATAAACATGCTCCTTTATTCTCTCCCTTAAAGCCCTATCAGTCTTTCCTATATAAAATTTGGAACATTCCTTACAGTGGGCTAAATAAACAACATGTTCCATACCGCAAGTAGTAAATATATGAAACTCATAATCCCTTTTTGGTCTGGATGTGTAAATTTTGCACTGCTATCAATGCATGAACACACTGAACATCTACCACAGGGCATCATGACTTTATTTGTATGCTGCACAGAATCCATGGTGGGGTAACAAGGCTGCCTTTTCAATGATTTCATATTTCTAAAAAGGAATCTGGGAGTAGTGTCTATCAGCTTACTGATATCATGGTCCATTGTTAAAATTCCCCAGTGTCTCTTAATACCATTCATATAGGAAGTAACATCAGAAGAATAATATAGGGGAACCCTAAGTTTATAATCCTTCCTTCTATCTTTCATTGCCTGGTGTGTCTTTCTAGAAAAGCAAGGTTTAGCTGTGTTAGAGCTAAGAGACTGAACCTCACCTATGTTCCTTAAAATATTGTGTGTATCATAACCCCTGTCAGTCAGTTCCATATGTAAAATATTAAGTTGGTTGCCAAAATCACTGTCCCGATCATTAAGTCTGGAAGCTCTAAATATTTAATTCCTGACAACATTCTGAAAAACGTGGGGGGTGCATACCCTCTCTAGCTAATAAATGATTAACATAACAAGACTTCCTATATAATCTAGTGAACAACCCCCCCCCCCCCCCATCACCATCCATCTTTACAGTGACATCCAAAAAATCTATTTTACTAGAGGTCACATTAGAAATAAATCTTAAAAATGTTGTAGCATTATTTATTTATTTATTTAGTTGACATTTGTTGACCAGAGTAGTCCGACTGGATTGATGTCCATTTTCAACGGAGGCCTGGGGAGATAAGCTCCAATGAATACAATTACATTAAATGACTGATAAGACATAATTACACAAATGGTAGTTCTAACAAATACCAAGATAAACATGAAAAGATAGGACTGCAGGATAAAAGTTACCCCTGATTGTAGTCAGGAGAAATTTAACAGTAGCTAGTTAAATGGCTAAATCATCATCATATTGAGTATTTAGCCAGGCTTGCTGCTGTGGCATAGCCAGTTTAATGCCAGCTGTTGTTTGATTTTAGCTTTAAATTGGTCTAGGGAGGAGAGCAAAGTAATGAAAGAGTATTACTTTTTTTAAGATTATTATATATAATAATAATTATTATTAATATATTCATCATATTACCTAAGTTCGTCTTCTCTTCCATTCCACAGAAGCAACAAATTATCTGTGAACCTTGTATAGAATATTACTTGTTGTTTATAGGGTCCATTAAAAATATATTTATCCTCCAATACTGCCATAACCAAACTGGTGTAGCTATTTGCACAAGATGTGCCCATAGCTACGCCATTCCATTTCCGGAAGATTTTTTCATTAAACAAGAACAGCTTGTTCTCTAATACTCACTGCAACAGAACCTTAACAAGCATACTCTCTGACTCATCAAACTGTGAATGCAACCTCAGAAAATTTTGTACCATTCCCAAACCCAGGTCATTGGGTATGACCGTAAATAAAGAGGTCACATCTAAGGTGACCAAAAAAACAAATTCCTGGTAGCAACAGTGGATTGTTCCAAATGTGTGTATAAATCACTCAAAAAATGTTGAGTATCTTTAAAAACATGTGGTATGACACTAAGCAGTGGTCAAAATCCACCCTCTCACCAAAGTTACAAGAAAATAAGGTCAGGACAGTGATAAAGCTGAAACTGTAGCCAGGTGCATGAATCCAATAAATACATCTCCAGACAAATGCCAGATACTTTAATAAAACAACAAAGCTTTCGGATTACAAATCCTTTTTCAGTGTTAGAATACCTATACTGAATTCTAGACAGGTCCTGTTTAAGCATTGCTTAGCATGACTCAGCACTGCTTAGCATGGTTTAGCTAAGGGCAAACAAGAGCTCTACATGATAACATAAATATATATTGACAATAATTACTCATTATTGATACTTTATGGTTATGTGTTTGTGTTTTACTTTAATTACTGTACCTTTGTGTTTGAACTGTATTGGACACTTGTGTTTAACTGGGTCTTTTCACCTCATATATCCACTGACACTGGGATTCGGGGCCAACTGCACTAACCTGGTTGACAAATATCAATAACTAGGGCAAAAAAATAGACATATAAGTAGAAGTGTTTTCCGATTTTAAAACTAAATGGCCTGTCTTGGTATTCAAACTGTGCACCTACTGTACACAAAGCCATGACTCTAACCATTCAACTAACTCACCTATGAAAAGTTCAGCTATACATTTCTATATAGCTTTACATTACATTTAAGCACTGCTGAGCAACATACCATGCCAAGCAAACATGCTCAGCTATGACTAAACTTGAAAAAAATAAAAAATAAATAAACGTGGCAAAAAAAAAACATTGGAACATTTACTTTCAATGCCACTGCACTCTGACAGTACAGAGTGTGTGTTATAGACACTGTAACATACCCCAGTGTGACATAAATGAATAAGAAAATCACAAGTATCTGAGGACACTTTCTTTAATCTTTAAGTGCCATACAGCACTTTGACACTGCAGGGTGTGTGTTACAGACACTGTAGTATACTCCCCTGTTTGAAATAACTAAACTACTGTATGAATAAGTGTCCGAGGAAACTTTCATTCTTGTTTTAGTGCTGTGCAGCACATTCGCGGTGCAGAGGGTGTGTTACACATCTGCGAGCACTGTAACACACCCCCTAGCACTGATTCAGTATCTATGTACATGGCTGTACCTCAATAGTGTGCCTTTATTAATATGCAAGGAGTGCAGAAGATGGGGAACTGTGGGCATGGCCACCATACACTTTGTGTAGGAATTACACTATTCCTACATGGATTTTATTAAATTCAGAGCACAGTTTACACAATACCATGGCCTATAACTTATCAGTACCAGCTTGGTGTATTCTATGCTACCATTTTAATTGATATTTTTGGATTAATTTTCTTATAGCACAGCAGATTATTAAAAGCCACTGTTTCATGCAATAGAGTAACATTTACAATGCATGGGTATTTACCAGACATTCTACACAACCTACTTGTAACTCTTACTGTAAACATAAGTTATTTAATTTGTGATCTAACTTCATCCTATCATAATGAGATTTGTATTTATTAAATAGTAACTGATGTTATAAAAATGTTAATGTTTTGTGAACAGCATATAATAGGAAGAATTTGTGGCATTATCCTTTTGCAAAGCCATATATTTTGCACATGTACACATCAGGACTTAAAACATTTTGCTTCTGAATTTGAAACTCAAGTATTTTGTGTTTGAGGTGTCATCTAGAACTTCTCTACATAATGCGCTTCTGTTGAAATTACAAGGACAATGAGTGCAAGCTTTGGAGCATTAAAATGAGTATGAGAATATGTAAAATACAGGGAAAATCAGAGGTTGCAATACCATGGAATAGTTCCTCCTACTCTGAGGTACAGCTATCTCACAGTGATGGTATGTATTTGTGTGTGTGTGTGTGTGTGTGTGTGTGTGTGTGTGTGTGTGTGTGTGTGTGTGTGTGTGTGTGTGTGTGTGTGTGATTTCCGGGTGTGTTGGGTGCCTCCTTCCATATAGCGGAGATATGTGTGGGATGTCAGGCAACTTCCTATGCCCCACCCAAAATGCTTTTAATGGCATCTTTCTAGGTTTCAACATTCACTTCATACACTGTGTAACTTGTAAAATCATAACTCATTTTTAAAGCTTAGAGAATTGTAGTTACCCAGCCTACACTTCTTGAAAACCACACATAATAATCTAAGGTAGGACTGGCTATTGCTTCTTCATAATGTACTAGGTTAATGTATAATATTTTGGGATCCATCTTAATATAACCATATAAATTCCTTAGAAATTCCTAACATCCATTGGATTGACTCATTGTACCCTAATACAGGAATATATTAAGAAACACTATACTTTTTATGACAGTATAAAATGTTTTCCCCAAGATTTTTAGATTTCATTTTTATTACCAAGTAAATGCAATTCTTGTTGACATCTACATTGGCTGATTAAAGCACATGGAGTAGAAATATTAATAATAAGGTGTCTATTACTTATGTAATCTTCTGCTCATATGAAGTTACCAGTTTAACTGAAGCATTAGTTTCTTAACTGCAGTCAAATTCAATGAAATCCACTTGTTCAGGTCCAGGATGCAGGCACATCACTGAAACTTTTTCATGTTGGACTTTATCTTCAATACTGTCCTCCAAGCAAAGATCCCACATATCTCATTGTTTAATATTAAAAACCCTAAGTCATCAAAAAGACAAGTTATATCACTGGGAACTTTTCATATTCTAAATTCATCTTGATAGAACTGACCTCAGTAAAACAGTACCTTTGTCACTGTAGGCATTTTGGTAACAGCTGTTACTGCAGCAACATTTAATTTACCTTATTAATTTTTCAGTCTTGTGAAAACTTTTCAGACTCTTGTCAACAAATTGAACCTTTATTACTCGGGGCACATATTCCTCCTTTACTTAATCATTAAGGGTTGCTCTCTCTTTGAACAAGAGTATTGGTTTACTCAGTTTCTGTTGGCAGATCTATAACCATTCATACCAATTTACCTAAGCCTTCTCCCTGTAATGTCCCAGTTAGACATATAATTGAATTTTCTTACTACCACTTGCAAAGAGTATTTAGCTCTGAAGCAACTTTAGAATAACCGTGACATAATTATCAAGCCTGCCGATAAGGATGGACCGATAGTAGTTTTAGAATTGGTCTGGTACAATGAGGCTATGAACAATTTACTTAATAATGATAGATTTTACTTAGTTATTAGTAAAAGCAAGGTTAAACAGATGGAAACTAACATTTGATGCACACTGAATAAATTATATCAGCAGGAATTACTACAGAAGGAGGCACTTGATCAGGACCTGTCTGAGCAATATTTAGCAATGTTTAGCTCTGCTTAGCTGGTTTGAGCAGTTTTATGCACTCTCATTCTAAGCAGCCCTTAGCTCAGCTAAGCAGATTTGCGCACTGCTAAGCACTGCTAAGCCTTTGCCACTTTAAGCACTCCTCAACTCAGCTTAGTGGGTTTGCACACTAGTGAGCTGTGCTTAACAGTTTTGAAAATGGTCCAATGGTGGCAAAGGGCAGGAAAATAGCCTTATTGAAGCCACACAGGCAGGAATACAGGCAGAATCTGTTGGAGTTTGACCTGTGCAGGAACTATGGCAGGAGTTAGAGAGGGGGCATGCTTCTGGGCACAGTGCTAGGGCATTTTGGAGTCCAGGGTCATGGCTGGGATCCTTGTTGAACACCATGATGACAGACTGCTACAAGGCCAGTACCAGGGCTCTCAATACAAGTTTGAGGCATGGGATTGTCTGGCACATGACCTCACCAGTGTCACTGGAATCCCCCACACTGATGAGCAGGTGCACCAACATTTTGATGACCTGAAGTAGAGAAAGGCACGCTCTTGGCCCAATGAATCCAAGATGCTCGGGACAGGAATGCACCAGTAGTTTGTAAGTATGTGAACCATCGATTTACCAAATTCTAGCATGAATATGTGATAGACAGGTATGCATAATGATGTTTTTTTCCTCTACAGCTGCAAAGGAGAGGACTTGCAATGTGAAGGCCCATGCAGGGCACCTGGTGAGGTTGCTCTGACAGTGTGGTGAGTACAGATCTATCTTGCAATATATAACACAATAAATAAAAAGGGTACACTGTTTACTGCTATTAGGTATAGTGAGTTATGAGTGTATGCAATAAAATGTCTTCCAGACCCACACTGACAGAAGTGAGTAATGCCAGGTACTGTGCAATACAGATGAAGGCATCAAACAAGCTACTATTGATGAAAGAAAGCTAATACTGTAGTAATACTGTGTAGGAATGACATATGTATGTACTGTAATAATATTAAGCATCTTGTAAAAAAGTACACTGTGACTGAAACCATGATGGTAATGCCTGACATTCATTTATCATCTGCAGGATATCTAGTACAACTGCATTCAGACTTTTGAATTTAATAAACCACTGTGCCATGTCATCCTCAATAAAGTTATTCTCACCAACTGTTGTGTTTATTCTGACCTGTTGTTGAAGAAATACAATTGCACAGGTTCTCCATAGCAAATATGGCTATGACACCATGAATTGAGTGAAGCTTTGCTGATAAAGAAGTGTTATGCTAAAGTGTAGATGTGGAGCTGTAAAACAGGATACAATGCAATTTGATATATGTTCTGCATTAAAATTTGAACCTTGAATAGTAATGTGTAATGTATTATAGTGTGTGCCCCTCAGGATTGTCTTCTGTTAACCTTTGCATTTCAGCTCTATGTATTCCTGAATGTAGGTATGCTGATGCAGGCAAGTATGAGACTGTAATAGGTGGGGACTGCAAGTATACAATGTGCAAATGTATATTGGTCAGGTATGCAACCTATCACCTTTCTGTGGTCTGTACAGATAACACATATTCACATCCACTAGGGGTTAACTGTGTACACCTGCATTCCAAGTATTAATACACAGTTCACCAACTATCTCTGTCATGAATGAATCTCATGCATGTATGTGCAACTGTCACTGCAGTCTTCTGTGACACTCTACTGATATTACCAGGACAGACTTTGTAACCAAGTGAATTTTAGGCAGGCATCAGTCAAGCAGCCCACAGCAGTAGCCCAGTAGCCATGCTGAGTTTTGGAAATTAAGTTGTTTTGTAAGAGGTACCGAAGTAGTTGGGAATGTACAACTCTCCCTAATATCTTGGATAGAGGTGAGGGTATTGTGATTGGGCTGTAGTTGGTGAGTTCTAAGGAGATGCCCCCTTTGTGCAGTGGAATAATGTGTGATATTTTCCACAGGGTAGGGACTTTGAATTTTGCAAGTGACCTGTTTATGAGGATGGAAACGTGATAGGCTATGGCTTCTGCTGCTATCTGAAGGAATTCGGCTGGTAGGGTGTCAGCAGCTAGTGTGGTTGGTTTGAGTTTCTTAAGGAGCTTTGAAATAATTGTAGTGGGTACAGGGTGTGAGGAAAAGTTTGTGACATTATTTTGAGTAGTAGGGTGGGTTTTTCTAGCACCTGGTATTGAGGGTATTGGTAAGGGTTTGGACAGTTTCGGTAAAGAACTTGTTAAATTGTGTGGGAATGTTGTCATGGTTGTTTGGTAGTACTGGGGTTGGGGTGGTGGCTTTGCCTGGATAGATTATGCCATATTTTGTAGCCCAAAATGTCTTAAGGTTGTTGGCATATTTTCCTGCATGTTTTTGTAGCAGTTACTTTTGTCTAGTTTGACTTGTTTTTCGGTTTTGTTTTGAAGTTCTTGGCACATTTGCCACAGGGTACTGGTTTTGTTCTTTTGATATTGACTCCAGGCCACATCCCTCTTTTTCATTGTAGTCTTAGTACCTTTCGTTAGCCATGGAGCATAGTTAACTTTTAGTCTTATAGTTCTGGAGGGGGCATGACAGTTTAGGATTTGCAGGAAAGTGGAGTTAATGTACTATACGGCGTCATCTAAAGATAGTAGTTTTAGGGGTGTCCAATTACAGCTTTGTAGTGAATTGATGAAGTCAGTTGTTTTAAAGGACTTTTTGTTACGTATTACTCTGAGGTTGGGTTGGCTTATGTAATGGGTTCTGTTCTGAATTAGGTAGGTTGGTTGATGATCACTTAGACCGTCAGGTAGACAGCCAGAGTGCCATGCTAGAGATGAGTCAGATAACAGAATCCAGTCTAACATGGATTCGCGTTTTGAGGTTTTGTCTGTTCTGGTTGCGGTGGATATAATTTGGGTAAATCTATGGAGGTTAATGTGGGTAGTTGCAGTGTGGCTAGAGCAGTTCAGCCAGTCAATATTAAAGTCACCTAATAGTACAGTTTCTTGTGGCATGGAGTTTGAGATCCAGTTTAGTAGGTTTTCCATTATAGTAGTGTTATTGCCTGGTGGAATGTAGCCACCTGCAATAATGATATGTTTGTTGGAGTTTAGTTTTAATTTGGCAAGGATTTTGGAACAATGTCACTATGTCACCTCCATTTTTCTTTACTCTATCTCTGTATATTATGTTATAGCCAGGGGCTATAATCTCATTATTATGGTGTTCTGGTTTAAGCCATGTTTCAGTTAGCACTGCTATTTCTGGTCAATATACAGCTAGATGGGCATGAAGGTCCCGGATTTTGTTAGGTATACTTCTTACATTTATGTTAATGAAGAGGAAAGAGGAGGTAGGTCTATAGCATAGGGGGTTTGGCTGATTAGAGTCTGTGTAGGGTGTTGTGGTTGGCCCTGGATTAGGGTGAATGTCACCACAGTGAATGAGTTTGTGGAGTAGGTGAAGATACAGTTTAGTTTGTGTATTAATTTAGTATGTCTTAATGAGGAGTGAGGGCTAGTTCTGACTGAGAGTTTGTAGTGGGAGTAAGAGACTGATCTAAAGGAGGTGAGATCTAGTGGTGTGATATGGAAGTTACAATGTTTCAGGGGAGTGTTTACAGGTTCAGTTTGCCATTGTAGGGGGGTACTGATATGTAGTTAAGTGTGGTAAGAGGAGAGGTAGGAGAGCAGGAGAAAGGTGATGATAGTACATAGGTGGAGTAGTGCTTTTATTAAGTGGGACTGTTGTTTATAGTTCATCATGTCTGGTGAAGAGTGTTTAAGTGTAGTAACTTAAAGTGGGTTTGATATACTAATAATGAGTGATAGTAAGGTTGTGGTGAAGGGTGTTGGTTTGTAAGTGATATGTGTTGTGTGAAACTATAATTGGGTGGGAGGGAACTGATAGAGGGTGTGGTGTATAACTATAAATGTAATTGATATGGGTGGGTGGGAATGGGGGTAGGATATGGGGAGCAGAGTGAGTGTAACGAATGGAGTGGGGCAGAGCCAGCAGTCCAAGACACTGGAGAGTTTTGAGACTATCAGTGTTATATGAAAGAGAGCCTATTACTGCAATATGTATCCTATATTGGTGGAAAGTAGGTATGTGGCAGTTAAGTAACCTTAGACTAAATTCAAATAATGGAATGTTTTTCTCTACCTCCACCCCTTATCTGCACCACAAAGTATTATTGTTATACTATGGGTATGGCTTCATTTCCATGTATATTGTTCTGAAAAAGTTATGTTGGGCCTTGTGTTGTATTATGGTTCATATATTTCAATGGTTGCATACTAACATACATTGTTGAAATTCCACTGTTGCTGGCCTGTTGACATAACTGTTTCTTTCATGCTGTTACAATAATGATTGTTATCCCATTTATGCCTGTGTTCCTTATGCTATGTAATTCTATTGTTTTGGGTTGATTGGAATACCTATGCATGCTATTATAACTAATGCTGAAATGTTTTGTTCATGACTAACCAATACGCTTTGACAAACCTGAACACTATAGCACATTTGGGTAGGCAGATTCCAGCAGATCCACCTGTCCTGCCTCAGCTGACTGTGGCACCAGGTCTGAGCATGTCTGAGACTCAACCGGGAGCTGCCTCCTCTGCTGGTCCTGCAACACCCTCAGATGGAACCACCTCAGGGGATGGTCCCATCCCTCCCCCCAGGTGTGGGTGCGGAGAAGCCCCTGTCACCAGACAACAGTTCCGAGGTATAGTGCGCAAGGTCATCCAACAGGACTTGGATGACTGCCTCTGCCAGTTAGAGGGCAGACTGGTTTACCTCATGGGATAGGCTGACCCTGGCACCCATCCACCAGTGCAGCCTCCTTCTGGGTCGTGAAGGGGCAGTGGTGACTGCCCATGGGTCGGGACCTCAGTCCCACTGTTTCCATCTGGGAGCACTTGGTCCTCCAATTCCCAGTCACCTTTCCCTTCCAAGGTGTTTACCCCCCCCCTCATGTGTCATACACTGCCCCTGTACTCTATCTTGTCTGTCTGGAAAAGCAACCTCTCCTACCCAACTTACCTTCCCAAATGTACCTACAACCCTTCTCCAACCTCCCACTCTCACATTAAAAAAAGGGCAACTGTCCCAAAAAAGTCATCCCATGCATAGCTCTCCATTTCTCGCCCGTGTACACTGCCATTAATCAATTTCCCATGAATTAATCAGCAAAGATATGATGCCCACACTCTTCCCTGTGGGGTGTGAGGCTGCAAATTCCAAATTGTCCACATCAGCCACAGCTGTTGCTGCACAAGAAATTGAGAGCTAGTCCTTTCCTACACCCATCCTGCACATCCTTAGCTGCCTTTCATAATGTTTTTCCCCCTCCTTGCCCCATTTCACCACTTTCCTATCACCCCTTTTTTACTTTTCTTTTTTGGACAACCCCAGTCAGAGGTGTCACAGCATGTGTCACCAGACGCATGGTTTGGTCTGTCATGGGGGTACAGGCACATCGTGAATGGTACACCAGATGGATGCTCAGGGTCATGGATGCAACACTGCCTGGCATACATGACTCCCTCCATGGCATTGGTGATACCTTATGTCATTTTGCTGATGTAGTGGATAGATGGTGGGGTGAGACATTGTCAGTCCTTAATCATACAATGTCTGTGATTGAACATTTGGTGGGTGTAGGGCATTAGACACATGAATGTAGGTCAGCAACAACATCAGCTGAGAGCACATGTGGTTATGCACACTCACACTCCCATAGTGGCAGTACCACCAGCACTAACGAAGGGAGGGTGCTGTCCACACCACAACATGGCAAGCCATGGGCACATGGTCCTAGGTGGTCCCATGAGGGATACAGAGTCAACAGACACCTGTCACCATCAGGAAGTAGTACCACATCTGGCCTTGGGCATGGTGGTGCCAGTGCCACTCCTGGCAGAACCAGTTCCCATGTTCATGGCCAGAGATGGTGAACTGTACATTCTGCCATGTACATTCTATGGCTGTCCAACTTACCCTTGTGTAGGGCTAGTACATGGCTTGACTGTGTGCAGACACACACTCACACATCACTGCCACATGCAGGTCACCAACATATGTACACAACTCCTTTCCATGGCCCAGCTGACCAGCACCCCTCCAGACACACACACATGATGTCAACTGTATGTCACAGCCTAGGCCTTTGGCAACCCCTCACCACACCCTGTGCATGTGATGATACCTGTGCCACATCCCTGTTATCCATACCATTGATACAAAGACATGCTAATATGTGTCTGATGCACAGGGTAAATCTTGTGCAGGTAATGGCATTTTGTAGTGTTGTAGTGTTATGCCCTGTAAGGTGCTGTCTGCTGCCAATTGTCATGCGTATGCATCAAAGTGGATGCACCTTTGTGCAATGATGCTTTATTGCTGTTAGTACTGCTGACTGACTGTTGTCTCACAGACCTTATTCTGTTTCTCACTCAGGTGTCTGTTTGTGTAAGTCATGGTGAGCTGCTGCCATTATGGAACCTCAAGATGGCGGGGTGGCAACATAGACACTTTTTCATTGCCAAAGTATGCATGGAACAGTGTGTGAGGGACAATGGGGGCAGGCAGCATAACCTTGCATGTATACCCCTTGACACATCAAGCTAGTCCTAATACATGTCACCTGGGTGTCCCTTAGAATCACAGGTTCATAGTTACAGAGAGGTTACTAGTGTACTGGACCTGAGTACCTTACTTTACCCTGAACACAATCATTGATCAGTGCCTGCTGGCCATGGCATTGCTGGACACATGTTGGACCCCTGGGACAGATGTTTGGACTTGTTTCCCATCCACTCAACCCTGAAGCATTTGATGAGGGTCTGCATGGTACTGTGTTTGGCAAGTTTGAGGAGTGCATTCACGAGACAGGGCAGCCTCTGGTTGACAAACCTGTCTCTTCATCAGATTTTTGCACTGTGTCTTATGTGATTCAGGCCTGTTGTGCCAGTAATATGCACAGAGTTATACTCTCATATGTGGGTCAGCTGTTGAAGGGCTGAGCACAACATTGCCATCTAGGCATGCCACAGACACCTATGGACAACTTGACAGATAAGCACTGGGGCAGTACTAATTAGAGACTGTCTGCATGGAAAAGGTCTTCAGGGCCATGGATGACCTTTGTGGGTGTAAACATAGCCTTTACAGTTACTGCAGATATCTGTATAGGTACATAGCAGACGGACCATGCTGTTAATGTGCTGTTGTACTGACTGAGGACTAATCAGAGGTAATGTCCAACTTTTGTCCGGATGCAGTCCTTTTACCTATGTGGTGAACCACATACAAGCCTTTTCTGCTTACTATCACTACTTGCTGCCTGAATGCAACATTCTTAGCATGCTGAGTACTCAGGTCTTCCATTGCAGTATGTGTGTGTGTGTGTGTGTGTGTGTGTGTGTGTGTGTGTGTGTGTGTGTGTGTGTGCGCATGGGGTTGCTGCTGATGTGGGAAATAGTGTGGTCATTTCCTTGCTGTATGGTATATTGACACTGTTGTCTGCATTCAGCTTGAGGCCAGGACCTTGGCACCATTCCATACCCACTGTATGGCCCATTGCAGTGTGTTAAGAGCAGTTTGTGGCTCAGTGATAGACTGCACACTACTTACAGTTGACGCAGCCTTAGGCAGTACCTACATATGTGTGTGGTGGCAGTTAGCATTCATGCCTAGATGCATGTGGGTCATTGTAGGCAACAGGTAGTCTGAGGGTATTCACATGTCTACATATTGCACACACACACACACACACACAGGCGACACAAATTGTGGTTGCCACCTTATCAAATGTGGACTAAGGGACACATCTTGTAGTAGCGTGACAGTTGGCAAGACATACCATACCCATGGGAAGTGCAACACACAGGATTTCCTTTGGTTTGCTAATATGACACCTTCTTTGTGAGACATTACTTAGAATACGCTATTTGTCATAACATTAAGGTGATTCTAATGTGCAGTAACTGCTCTATGCAATTAATGGACAACTTTATTAAATGTTTGTTGTCCTACACTCAGGAGACCTCTGTATTGTTTGCGTTGTTGTCACAGGTCACATCTTGCCAAACATGGACTGCAAACTGCAGGGTAGTACAGATGATGGCCATACATCTTACCTCTACATCTTTCTGCAGAATGACCTGATGTTTGCCACATATTTTATTTCCATTTGTCATAACATTGTGGTTTATGGGTAAATTGGTGAAAAATCATGAAAGATTAACATTAGAGATTAATGATGGATATTGTCATGTCACAACGCATACCATTTGAAAAATGCATTCAAATGCACAACTTGTTCTGGTATCTACTTTCCATGCATGTCACAGCAATATGTAAAGGATGTGCTCAGTGTTTGATCTTTGCCCCACTTTTCTGTATGGCTTTAACCAGATGTCTTTCAGTGAGGGTTGAGAGGCATGCTGGTGGCCATAACTTACACTGCTGCGAGGGGATATACATACATACACCCACTCATGACACGCCCTTGTTGAGAGTAGAACCTCTACCTGCCTAGTTTTACATACTATAGTGCTATATACATAACACAAGCACCACAGAGCTACTATAGTTTTGCAGTGTCTGCCCCTACTATTCAGGTGGGTGACATTTGCAGGTGCAGTTAGGATTGCCACTGGGGGGGTTAACAGGCCCTTAACATGGTACAGCCATCTCAAACACGCACGCACACACACACACACACACACACACACACACACACACACACACACACACACACACACTGCTGCATGGAGACATGCATTGAAATGCACATGCACACAGCGTTGCCACTTCTCAGATTAGAACACCTACCTATCTAGTTATGTACAATACAGACAGACATGACTATTGCACGTGCCACAGTGCCTTTGTGTTAAAAAATGTGTAACTGTGCTTCTAAGGTGGATGACGTTTTTAGGGGCCCTGAGTAGGTTGGCAATGGGGAAGTTAACAGGGTGGAGCAGGCACACAAAATGATATAACCATCGCACACACACAGGCAAGACAGCCACAGAGGATATGCATACAGAAACACATACTGCTTGGGATGACATGGTCAACAGACCACGATGCTTTGCCACAGATGGCCTGCACCTGTCACCCCTGGGATTACGGATACTGGCTAAGGCTCTTGTTGCCCCATAGTGCCTTTTTCAGGCAAGGTTCAACTTGCAAATTCACCACCGTAACAGGAACAGGCAAGCAAAAACTGAGGGTAATGCTACTCAATGCTAGAAGTCTAAATCTCAAAATGCACTCACTTGAGGCACTCCTTAAAATGGAGAACATCGATATCTATGTAATGACTGAGACCTGGTTCAATGATCCAGAGAGCACTCCTGCACTACTAGGCTATAATTCATACCACACTTTTCAGCCATGTAACCTAGAATGAAACACCAAAGGCGGAGGTGTGTTTATATTCATTAAGGATATCCACACCTCCAGGCTAGTTGCTCAGCATAATGCATCCGAGGTTATCCAAGTGCAGCTAACTCTGGGCAAAACTGCAATCCAAACTGTAGCTTGCTACAGATACCCCACCATGCCCCAGGATTCCCACTCCTCTTTTCTTGATGTACTGGGAAATGTTAGGGTTCAAACAACACCCTAATAATGGGCGAATTCAACTACCCCACCATTAACTAGGAAAACTACTCATGTACCAACGCCTTAGCTCAACACTTCCTGGAATTCATAATCTCCAATGTCCTGGATCAACTTATCCACACCCCCACCAGGGACAACAATATCCTAGACCTAGTCATTACCAACATCAGTGACCGGTGTTCCACACCTGAAGTCAACTCCTCGTTGGTCTGATCAGACCATAAGCTAATCACCCTTGATATCCACATCCCACCCCTACTCCCCATTAAGGAAACTATGGTAAAAAATTTCTCCAAAGCCAACTTCATGCTTCTTAAGACAGAAGTGGTGAATCTCATGACACCCATGCAGATGGACAATACAGTTACAACTGCTGAATCCTACACAAATGCACTCTATAAGCACTTACACAAGTGCATGTATTGTGCTATCCCAAACAGAACCAAGACGCTATCCTCCAAAAAAAAGGAAGCCAATCTGGTGGTCCCCTGCCATAAACAAACTGTACAACAGAAGGAAGAAACTGTTGCAAAAGAGAGTAAAATCCCATGAGTGGAGGATCTCCCTGGTCAACCTTAGTAAGAAGCTGAGATCCCTTATAAGATCCTCCAAAGCTAGCTATGAAAACAAAATTGACACTAATTATAAGGACAACCACAAAGCATTTTATAGCTATATCAAGAATCTCGATGGCAACACCCATATCTGCTCTGAGTTACAGCACAACGGCACAAAAATTACAGAACCAACTGATATTGCCAACATCCTGGCAGATAGGTTCAGTGCTAACTTTATCCTGCCTTCACCCCTAAAAGGCCCATATCTATACAGGAAAAATACAGAGTCCCTGTAATCACAACTACGCAGGTAAAAGCTGCACTCTCTAAAGCCAAAAACACAGCATTCATGGGACCGGACAACATCCCAGGCTGTGTTTTACATGAACTTCACAACGAACTGGCTCCCCACTTAAGCACCATGTTCAATAATAGCCTCACATCAGGCTTTGGGCCCACTGAATGGCACACAGCAACAGTTATCCCACTCCACAAAGGGGAAGCCACCATTGATCCCGGGAACTATCGACCTATTAGCCTGACAAGCCTGGTCTGCAATGCCATGGAATGTATCATCATGGAACTCATAAACAAATACATTGGTAACCTTCAAATTCTGGATCCCACCCAGTTCGGGTTTGTGAAAGGCAGATCATGTCTCCTGAACCTGATCAACTTCTTTGAGGCAGTCACCAAAGCTGTAGATGAGGGTAAGGTGGTTCACACAGCCTATCTTGATCTCGCCAAGGCTTTCAACACCATCTCCCATTCTGGAATTATAGCTAAACTTACTAAACTAGGTATAAATCCCTATGTCACAAAATGGGTTGCCAACTGGCTCACTGACAGAACCCACACTGTAAAAGTTGCAGACTCCAAATCTGACCTCAAAGCAGTGGCAAGTGGAGAACCATAGGGTTCCGTCCTGGGACCTCTCCTGTTTGGTATCTACTTCTCTGACATACAGGCTAACACAGAAGGCCTCTGGCTAATGAAGTTTGCAGATGACTGCAAACTAGGAGCCATAGTCAAGTCCCCAAATGATGTGGACATCCTACAAAAGGGCCTCGCTGACACAGATGCCTGGTGTCAGAGCCATGGCCTCAAGCTCAATGCCAAAAAGTGCAGCGTCATCCCCTTTGGTAAAAACTCTGTATCCATGAATTACCACATAGGCAGCAATCTACTTAACACTGAATGTGTGATAAGAGACCTTGGGACCCAGGTGGACAGTAGTCTCTCCTTTGATATTCATATCACCACAGTAGTCAGGAAGTCCTTCTACATGGCACACCTCATCATAAAAGGGTTCTCATCCAGGAAAAAAGAGGTCATTGTTCCCCTCAACTCGACAGTCATTAGACCCATTATAGAGTACAACGCCCCTTTTGGAATGTACCTCACAAGACATCTGCAACAGCTGGAAAGGCCACAGAATTACCTCACAAAGAGGATTATTGGCCTCAGACAAATGCCCTACACTGACTGTCTCAAAAAACTCCAGCTTTAATCCATAGCATATCGACTACTCCGAGTTGATCTCTGCTAGCATATAAAGCTATGTCAAACCCAGACTTGTTGGACATGCTACACATAAAGAAATCCCAATCCCTCGAACTACATGCTCTAGCAACCTAAACCTTATCACCACAATAAACAGGACTTGCTGGAGGGATAGATTCCTGTCCCAGAGACTTCCCATACTCTGGAACAGGCTACCCATCTATGTCAAGCAAAGTTCTTCATTAGCACTCCAAGAAAAATTTTGATGACTAGATGGGAAATAGGAAATACACTCCGGGGATCACTTCTGTGTCTCTGCTTGACAGTGGCACAGGAAAATAACTTTCTTGGGTGGCGTAAGTCAGGGAATCTTGTTGGCTAGTCTTACATAGGCCCTTGGGCCGATAGCCTAGTACCTACCTATGAACCTATGAACCTATACACTCACACAGTTGACAGTAGCCAGATTAGAACACCTACCTATCTACTTGTATGTACTATAGCGCTACGTACATATCACATGCACCGCTGAGATTATATGCCAGGGGAATAACTCACAACCTCTTACAGCTAATAATAATGATGACAAAGCCAGTCAAAAGGCTGAAACACAGTTTTAATCTTGAAATCTTAAAAGTAACAAATCAACTTGGTTAAGCGCTTCCGTCTACATTAGGACAACTGCCCAATCTGCTCAATAATAGTCAGGACTCACTCTGAGTCTGACACAATTGATTCCGTTGCTTGACAACCACCCAAGTTGTCAAGCCAAGCATAAATTTTCGGAACTGAAGAAAAGTCATACATGGCTCCACGCCCACTTACAAAAGCAGTGTTGTCACGACAGTTAGTGTTTTTAACAGTTGTGCTTTGATTAACTTAACGTACGTTACTTAATCCATTGAGGTTGTCATTTAGCAAGTTCACAGACTGTGTAAGCTGTAGTAATAAAAGTTTTAACATACAAAGTTCATTCCCATTTGAGTTGGAGGGTGTATCTGGAAATAAAACCTGTGTTTTGTCAGCTGACATGATAGGATCCTTATAGAACTCAACACAGTAACCAAAATAAATCCACACATATCCAGGCTGCGAAACAATTCCAATAATAATGAAGATGAAGCCAGTCAAAAGGCTGAAACACAGTTTTAATCTTGAAATCTTAAAAGTAACAACTCCACTTGGTTAAGTGCTTTCGTCTACATTAAGACACCCTCAGAACCAAGACAAATAGTAAAAAATTGAAATACAATGCAAAGACACACCCATATAAAAACCTCCAATAAAACCTATCAAGCAATTAAACATACAAAACAGAAATAAAGCAACAGTAACTAAATGTTGCAGCCACAATACCAAATGTAATAGATGCTTCATATACTTTAAAGTGTAAGTGAACGTTTTTTCATCTCACTTGAAATCTAAATATATTCATTTAACCCTGGTGGGTTTGTTGCATGTAACCTAATCTGCCACAATATTTTTCTATGCAATAAGATGTTCTCCCAATATCCTGAAAATGATGTTGTTGTAGTTTGTTCGAGTATCAAAAAAACAAACTTATTGAAGTTTTGACAACACATGGCATGCCTTGCTAGTGCACTTCTGTTATCCCCCTTTTTTATGCTGTACACATGCTGACATATTCGTTGTTTCAAACTATTCTTATTCTTGCCTACATAAAACATGCTACATGTGCAACATGCATATGCAACATGTAGCAAGATAAATAATTTTTTTGGCTCTACAATTTAAACATTTTACTGTGTCCCAATGGTTAATAATGTTCAAATCTCCATTGTCCTTTTTCACATTAATGTAGGAACAATATGCACATTGGTGACATTTCCTAGTCGTAGGTACACCCTTGCTCATACAACTTCTTTCCAACATCATCTTAACATTCTGCCTGTTTTTGTTTGTAAAAAATGGTGGTGATTTAAATAAATGACAAATTTTACTATCAACTTGCAATAACATTCAATTTCTATTAATCATTTTTTCAATAGCCTTAATATCAGCTGTGTAATGCAACACTATATTTGTATTTGGTGAAAATGTCTTGATCATTTTGTTTTCCATTGTATTAACTGTGCTTGTCACCCCATGTTTTATGTCTGGTGAATATTTATCCTGTCTCCCAACCCAAACTTCATCAATAATTTTCTCCAATAAATGTGTAGGGTATCACCTGTCAATAAACATTTCTTTTAATTACTGAAAATTCTTCTAAACAGTCAGAAGAATCCGAAATAAGATGTGAGGCTCGAATTAGCTGACTCTTAATTACCCCTTTTTTCTGATAAATGGGGTGGCAGCTCGTATAATGCAAATATGTGTTACAAAATGTAGGTTTCCTAAAACTTCTGGTGGCATGAGTAGCATCACCTTTGTTAAAAAATAAAATATCTAAATAGTTCATCACTTTCACATCCTGTTTATATGAAAACTTCAAAAAATCAGAACTACTTTGCATAAAATTAAAAAAAAACATTTCTAATTGTTCTCTAGTGCCTGTTCACAGAAAAAATAAATCATCCAAGAATCTAAAATAGACCAGGCAAAACCTATATAGTGGGGAATTGAACGAAACATTCCATTCCCACCATAACATAACTGTGTTCGCAAACAGGGGGGCGCACGCAGCGCCCATCACAACCCACTGGTTCTGTTTGTAAAATTCACCTTCAAATGTCAAGAAATTGTTACTTAGCACCAATTCCATAAACTGCATATTATTTCTTTCTCACCATCGTGAAGGTCACTATATTGAAAAATTATGTCTCTAAACCAATCCAAACCAGTTTCTTGTGGGATTACTGTGAAGAGCCTGTTCACATCACAAGTCACCAAAAACACATCATTTGGTATCACCATGGTTTGTAACTTGCTCAAAAGGTCCCAGGAGTCTTTAAAAATGTGGGGAAATCTATCAGAAAGGTGCGTGAGTCTCATATCCACATATGTAGCTATGGGTTCAGTCACAGACCCCGTTGCTGCAACTATTGGACGTAGTGGTGGATCTTCTTGATTGGAGTGAATGTTAGGAATCCCGAAAATCTTGGGTAGTAATGGATTTTCTACCCTCAAATAATCATAGAAGAGTTTCGAAATGGAGCAGAATAACAACAGTTCATCAAGCACAATCTTCACAGACCTATATGCTAGGTTGACTTCATTCAGGAAAACTACCTCATATACTTTGGTGTCATTAAGCAAATTCATCATACGACCACTATAGTCATCCGAGTCCATAATAACCAGTCCCCCTCCCTTGTCAGGCTTCATACAATGAATTCCTTTATTTTGCCTGATTTAATAAAGCAACTTTGTTCCTTTTAAGATTTGGATTTGTTACTTTTAAGATTTCAAGATTAAAACTGTGTCTCAGCCTTTTGACTGGCTTTGTCATCATTATTATTGGAATTGTTTCACAGCCTGGATACTTGTGGATTTATTTTGGTTACTGTATTAACCTCTTACAGCTATTAATCTTGAGAATGCCTTCAGGAATGGTGTGATAAAGCCCCCAAAATAGGGACACTTCTCACATATTGCTCTTACAAACCTAGACAACTGATAGGGTAATAGGTTTTGCATCAGCATGATGTTTCAGAAGGGTATGACATATGAAGCTGACATCTCTGTCACTATTTGTGATATCAACTCTCATGGATTTGCCAGTATTTTGACAGAAAATCCCATTGTTATAAAACATGGACGACATATATGTTGCAAACATCTGGACATTCTGCTTACATCTGTACAGATGAGTGGTATAGCCTGTAGAGTTTCAAATGGTGCACCTAAGGTGGATGACATCAACAGGCCCTTTAAAATAATGCCATGGGGAGGGGGTCAACAGGCCTTAAAATGGTATAACCAAAACAGATGACAGACACAGGGGATATGCGTCACCCACAAACATATATAGTATTACAGTCAGCAGCACTGAGATACAAACCCTTACCTACCTAGTTGCAGGTACTATAGTGCAATCTGCTTACTGCATGCGCCACAGAGCTTATATGCATAGAAAGTGCCCAAGAGTGGATCAAAAGTGGATGACATCAGCAGGCCCTGTAAAGTAATGCAATGGGGGGGGGGTCAACAGGGTTCAAAAATGGTATTGCACACACAGTTGCCAGTTTTGAGATTAGAACCCCTATCTATGCAGTTACTTGTACTATAGTGCTACACCCTTATCATTTGCGCTACAGAGATTATACACCTGCATGCTGTCCAGTGGTGCATCTAAGGTGAATGACATCAGCAGACCTTGTAAAGTAGGGCAAGGGGGGAGTTACTGGGTGGAAAATGCATCAACCTAGAGACACACACAAGCACGCAATTGTCAATACTGAGATTAGAACCTCTACTTATCTAGTTGTATGTAGTACAGTGCAACCTACTTATCGCATGCCCCCCGGAGCTTATAGGACTGAAAGGGGTCCAAAAGTGCTTCTAAGGTGAATGACATCAGCAAGCCTTATAAAGTAGAGCAATGGGAGTGGGTTACTGGGTGGAAAATGCCTCAAAATGGTTTAATATACAAACACACACACACAAAACAGGTGATGTGAGATTACAACCCCTACTTCACTATTACATAATGGAGCTCACCTTTGTACTGGCACGTGCCACTGGTTACAATTGGTGTGTAAATGACTGCAGCAGGACATCATTCTATGCCTTTCAGGGTGTATCTCTCTCGCTATGCCTCTCTGTCTGTCTGTCTCTCTCTCTCTCTATCTGTTTCTGTCTGTCTCTCTATATCCCTGTCTCTGCCTGTCTATAATTGATATCTTTGTATATGTTACCCATGTATATGTATGTCTTTCACACTCAACAGATGCAAATATATCACATACGTGCCACCTACAGATATATGAGGATAATCCTGTCTGATGGGGGTCGGGAGAGACAGTTAAGGTGTACATAGCTGTCTGTGTGCAAAGACATATATGGACAACACAGTTGTATAGTTAGATGTGGTTTTAGACATGGGGTGTAGTTCTCTAAGTGTAGGAGCATGCCCAGTATAACCTTCAATAGTAAGAGTGGGACTCCATTCCAGAGCTAGCTTTATTCCAGTCCAGAATTTTGTGTGCTACAGCCAATTGGTTGATGAACCTGTGTAAATGATCCAGCACCTCATTGATATACTAGTTGAGAGATCTCCAGGCTGTGTGCTATCCTTATTAACTGAGTCATGTCCCAGTGTGGGTACAGAGTGCATTGGACTGAGCAGAGTTTTCCCTAATATGTGTGGTATATTCTACATAGCACTGTGATTTCCTGGTATGTCAGTGGTAGACCAGTATAGAGTAATGTGATGAACCACTGACAGACCTTTGTTTACTGACTCCATACACAGCAGGGAACCTATGTTACTGCACAAGTTGTACTGGTGTGCACATTGTCCATTTGTCTGGCCAGTGGTTCCCCTTATATGTGTCTCTTTGTCCTTCTGTAGTCCAATCACAGGCTTTGTCCACAATTGCTGCTGTTATGTATTTGTAGTTATGGTGTGAGTGGGGTAGAGGTCATAACATCACACACAGGGTTACGGACTTCACACCTCTGACTGTACCTGTTTAGCAGGTTTTCCATTATTGCACCCGTACATCCACTGTGGCTCTCAGATGGTTTGTGTTGCAATGTTATTATAAGGCTACATGTTGGCCATAGCTGTCAAACTCTTACAGACTGACATCTGGACAAGCCCGTATATAACAGTCAGACACAGGTCCAGACATGGGGACAGGGTGTTAATAATGCTCTTCCAAACGTAGACAGTTGGTAGAATGGTTTTGTATTAGCTTGCATTTCCTTATGGGTATAACATAGGCTTCTCAAATGTCTGCCATTGATGTTTTCACATCAACCTTTATTGTTTTGCAAATAGTTTGGTGAGGAAATGCAATGTTATGACAAGCAGAACAGATATAGGAGGCATACGTGTGGACATTATGTGACTGAAATGCAAAATAGTTGGCATGGCCAGTCTCAGACCATGTACCCTGTCAACCAGAGTACGGGACTTAGACCACTAAGCCACAACAGCCAACAGTAAGGACTGCTTACTTCATGATAGTATTAACCATGCACATACATAGCATAATGACCCCTGCATATTGCAGACATGGAACAAGTTAGCAAGTTGAGTGGGACAGCCGTGGAAATGTGTGGTCTGCTGCTATTAACTTATAAACATAAATGTTACTGCACTTCTATGGGGACATGGGTGTTTTGGTGGGAGGCGGGCATACCTCTCAACTCTACAGATTTTCACAGACTGCCCAGATGTTTGCCTCATATTTTAGGTCCATTTATCATAGTATTGTAGTTGTCTTGAAAAATGCTGGCATATCATTAAAGACCAAAGTTAAAAAGTACCGACAGACATTTGAGTTTCAGACTTCTTACCCTTCAGAGACTTAATTCAGCTGCAAGACCTGTACTAGTATCACTGTCTAAGTTTGTAAGAGCGATGTCTCATAACTGCCCCTATTTGTGGGTCTTTGCTACATATTTATTTATGGCTTTGTACAGATGACTTGCTGTGAGAGGCTGAGAGGTGTGTATGGGACTCCAACTTAAACATCCATGCATGTGACCTATGATCCTGCAGTTTCTTAGTCCCCCCTCCCCCCATATAGTGCAGTGAGTTTTGCCACCTTGGGGACTACTGCATATTCTGGGGAAGCCAGTATTTGGCAGACATTTACTGTTGTCCCACATAGTTATCAGTTGTCTGCTGCTATCCCAGTAGCCCACCCCATTCCATTGAATACATGCAGCAATACCATAGCTATGCTACCAGAGTCTACTATTCCATTCATTTGTTGTTAAGAGGAGTGACTTACCTTGTGCCTGCAGCAGTTGTGAGGATAGTGCTTCAGGGCTGATTCTATTGGATGCACACAGTACACAGCCTATACATGGTAAGGTACATGTAGTGTGATGTGTGTGGCATACTTTTTATTGTGTGTGTGAGTGAGAGTGAGGTGTCAGTCCTGGGTCTCTAGGGTGTCAGTGTATGTGCTATGTGTTGCCTCTTTGCCAAGGGCAAGGCATACCGGGCATGCCTACATCTGCCTACAGGGACAGTCTCAGGGGATTCCTCCTCTGAGTCCCCCTGTGACTGTTGGGACCTTAGCAAAGGTGGGATGCTGTGTGTCCCTTCCCTGTGATGTTCCTGCTGCAGCTGTTTCCACAGGATCATATTGTGCAGCATGGTAGATACTATGAACATGTGTGCACACATGGCTGGGGAGTACTGCAGGGCTCCACCGTCAAAGCAGCGGGAACTGTGACTTCAACAGCCTAAACACATGCTCTACGATCTTCCTAGTTTGTGCGTGTGCCACATTATGGTGTTCTTTTGTGGGTGTGTGTGCATTTCAGATGGATTTCATCATCCATAGTATCAGTTCTTAGCCAGCATTCCCTATTAGATGGCTGTATGGGATGTCTACCCTGGCAAATGCCTGGTACAGGCTGTGATACATGCCAGATGTGGGAGTTGTGATAACTGCCAGGGCTGCCAGCACACACACATTGATGATAATGCCCTGGACATTGCACATGATCTGGCAGTTGATGGAGTGATACCACTTGTGGTTTATATAGACTCTACCCTCCTCACCAGGTGGTGCTTTCATGTGCACAAGTGCAGTCTATGGCACCCAGTATCTCTGGGTAGTGTGCTACACGGTGTAGAGATGCATATTGGTGGACCTCTCCTTAGGGGTGTTGGCGAAATAAATGTGCTCACTGGCATGTGTTAGTATGACATCCAGGAACTGGTGGAGTACTCTGGATGTGGATTCCTATGAGACCTCCATGATGTCCCCAGTAGGTCTTTGGAAAGTACCTGTAACTAGTATTCTTAAGGCAACACATAACTTTGTTTCCACTGGGATGGGTTCTCCTCTGTTGAATTTGGGTCTGAGGTGAGGGTGGCAGAGTTCGATGAGTTCCTGTAGTATGTCCCTGTCCACCATGTAGCACTCTACTATCTGCAGCTCATGTAGCCCCTGAAAGGTTACCCTGAGTCTGAACACTGTTCTCCTCCTCAGTCTGAGCCTATTGTCTGCATCATCCTCATCACTGACCTCAGCCTGTAGTGCATGCAGATGTAGCAGAGCAGCAGCAGCCCCTATCACAGTGACAGTTAAAATTATCAAGTGTGTACTCCAATGGTGCAGAGTATGTTGGAAAAATCAGACTGAAGGATGTATGCATACTTTATACTGGTGTGCTACAGATGCAGCCTATGTGATTGGCTGATTATGATACATTCCACTTGCCAGCTATATTATTGAGGGGTTTGAATGGGCCAGTGTGAGTGGCAGATGGCCTATTAGTCATTTATATGTGATTGGCTTTTATAAGCTATTTCCTTTTATTTTTGTTTTTTTTTCAATTTCTTCCACTTCTAAGCCCTGCGCCACACCAAATCCCACAGCACCAGTGTAAACATTGCTCAGCAGATTTGACCCTCCCCTGTACACCAGCACAGTTAGCTTTTCTCTAACCTACTAAAACATGCGCAGCAGGGCTTAGTATGGCTGAGCCGCCCAGGCACACCCCTATGCTTAGCTGTGCTTAGCTGAATGCAAACAGGCACTTCTAAGCTCCAATGTGCTTATACATACTATGACACACCTCCTTTTTATGTCAGCTGTCTCTTCTGCTTACACTACCCTTGTTCTAGCCCTTACACAATTAGTACCTGTGGACATGGTGGCCCATTTTCCTATTCAATAAACAGCTCATTTACATACACCTAATTGCATATACCCTAGATACTGCACTACACCAGAGGCTATGTCCTTAGCAACCACTATAACCTGCCATTGTATGTCTTTGCATACTGGCTAGTATAATGGGAAAATTCAATATAGCTTTAAATGTCATATTTTGCAATTTTCATTTTTTTTTTTTGCAAACTAGCACGTTTGCGTGTCACAGTGTGCCACTTAAATGTGGGCTATGTAATAATTTTTTTTTTATTTTTTTATATATTGCAATGCTTTTTTTACATCACTGGCCATAATTCTGGCCATTTGCATTGCTACTGCACATTATACAAGCCTTTATTTGAGCTCTTGCAGCCCCTGTTTAAATTCTATCCTCCTGTACACGGTTAGTAACCACATAGATTTTGCTGCCTTGCATGGCACCTACATAGGTGCCTGTGGACATGGTGGCCCATTTTGCTATTCAATAAACTTAGCTCATTTACATACACCTAATTGCATATACCATAGATACTGCACTACACCAGAGGCTATGTCCTTAGCAACCACTATAACCTGCCATTGTATGTCTCTGCATACTGGCTAGTATAATGGGAAAATTCAATATAGCTTTAAATGTCATATTTTGCAATTTTCATTTTTTTTTTTTGCAAACTAGCACTTTTGCGTGTCACAGTGTGCCCCTTAAATGTGGGCTATGTAATAATTTTTTTTTAAATTTTTTTATATATTGCAATGCCTTTTTACATCACTGGCCATAATTCTGGCCATTTGCATTGCTACTGCACATTATACAACCCTTTATTTGAGCTCTTGCAGCCCCTGTTTAAATTCTATCCTCCTGTACACGGTTAGTAACCACGTAGAGTTTGCTGCCTTACACAACACCTACACAGGTGCCTTTATGCTTCCTGGATTGCAAAATCATCTAATCTGCATGGTTTTTAACAGCAGATGAAGTGATTTGCATTCTGTGGATGCCCCGAGCCTTGTTTCCTGGATTGTTTGGTGGCCATGTTCCATGTTTGAGCCTTACCACTATTCCTACATGGAATTTGGCTCCATTTAAGACTTATTGAATTGCCCCCTATGTCTTACAATCTGTTAGGCTGGCTTGAGGCCTTTCTTTCCTCTTCAGTTAAGACTATGCTGTGCTAGTCAAGCAGAACAGATGTTATGGCTACAAAAGAAAGACATGCATTTATTTATTAATGTTCAGTGAGAAACTTAGTATCCTCTTAAAATCAAACTGGTAGTATAGTATGACAAAAATGAAATGCCGAAGACTGCAGATTAGGACCATTTGATCCTTGCAGTCTGCCCAATTTCCTGCCTGTTGGACAAGGTATGAATCCTGGATAAATAGAAATATGTTATATCAGCACACGCCTTCATAAGTACCTTCTCTGCTGTTACCCTTCTACGTGTGGGATAATATAATATCTGAAGCAAGGGTATTGTAGCAGAAATTAAAACTGTTAGAGCTTCTAAACTGAAAAACAGAACAAGGCATGAAAACTTAAATGAAATCCAAGCAAATAGTATTACTTCCAAGGTTTCTAAATCACACAGCAAGGCTTATACTTGTGCAGTAAAGTAGAAGTTGCAGTATGTGAGGTGATAAAAGTAACCAGTAAAAGGCAAAAACTTGATACTTTATGACTGACAAGTACTGTACCACACATAAACAGAAAATAAGAAACAAATTGGCAGTACAATGATTATAATAGTATATTGTATGAGATAAGGTCTGAAAGTGCTTTAAAATGTAGAAAATGGTCACATGGACTTTATAAAGACACAGTAGAAGCTGGTCACTTAGCTATTATGCAAATTATTTGCTTTCACTTACAGCACCATACCCTTGTTTGATTTATGAACCTGTGGTACTGAATGACTGCCCAGAGTTGAAAACAATCACAGACTAGATTCTGAAATGAGTCCCAATAAATGTAACATTATCTTCCTAAGACACATACCACTCCATCCAGAGTATGAACAATCACTGCTTGTACTGCAGCTGCAACAAATGGTTTGCTTTCATGATGTGGAGGGGCGAATAAGCCATGATATCAAATGCAAGCTAAAAAGGTCTTCTTCAGGTCATGTGGCTTCTCAGAAAAGAAAGTTCCTTTCTCTTACTCCCCCACTCCCACCCCTTACAGAAATGAATGGCAGCAGTCAGAGAACAATATTAATACTGCAAAGATGAGTATAACCCACTTTCTGGTTTAATCTGAGAACAAAACAGCTGATTAAATATTTGTTACATATACAGTAGTCCTTAGAATATAAGTCAGCAGTTCAGCAACGCTTTTACCAATGACCATGTCAATAGGCCAAGCTGACTGAAGCCACATTCTGATAAAAGAAAATGTGAAAAGAAAAATGCTTTCTCTGACAGGCTGCAACATCACAATCCCATGTGTGTTGGTGGGGAAGCCAGTAACTTCGGCATCATTCAGCCCATTTTGAATGAATGTAATCAGACAAGCAGTTCCCTGCTGCTAGCAGTACAGTACCTGGTGTCTTTATGTTTACTGGCATGAGTAAGGTTCACATAAAACTGCTTTATGAGGCTATATTCTTCAGACAATCTGGACTGATTTCTTTGCTAGGAGCCCTTATCATGATTGTATACACATCAGATGCATTCTTCACCTATGTTACCGTAAGATTTATTTGACTGAAGTTTCACATTAGCAAAACAAACCAGCTTCAGGTTTTGAAGTCTGTAAAAAGTGATGACCCCCTCCTGCAACCCTCATCTGGGGGATCTGACTTCACACCCCCTTTCGCATATATACTAACTCCATAGTTGAGCAGCCATAGTGAAAACAGAAAAGCCAACTCAGGGTGGATCATTGCTGGTGCACAAATAGGAACCACAGCAGAAGTGACTTCTAACATAAAAGTGATTAGGAATTTTTTTTCATCAGAGATGATCAGACTTGACAAGTTTAAATTTCAGGATTCTTAATTAAGTTCTAAGATCCATACCAGCAGTCAAGGCTGACTAGCAGTGGAGAGTATATGCATTGGTCAATAACTTTTCACGTGCCAATACATTAAGGTTGCTTCATGTTGTGCTAAGATAGGATTGCTACAGTTAATGAGAAGGAGATTAGGAATGAGACACTTATTGCACATCACTTGGGGTGCATAATTGCTTGCACCCTTACCATGTATGAATACATCCGGTAAGAAAACTATCAAGTCCACACTGGATGGGACGTAGAATGTTCTGATGCATTCCTCACAATGGCAATGGCGCAGTCTGTGACATTAAACGAAATGGGGCAGCCAATGAGTGACACTTTCCTCAGCACTTTGAAGGTAGTCTTTGAGTCAGTTGAGAAACTGTAAGCATGTAGATAATGAAATATGCATCCCTGTTTCAATAATAAACATGCTATACTGTACCGTCATTATGCAGAAACTGTAATCTTTCAGTTTGGCACTGGGAAAGTCCCTAGAGCTACAATGGCTACAATGAAATCAGACCAGAAGTCATTAATTTCTCCTTTTTATGAACTATCTGCTTCTGCAGTTCCACAATGCGATATAATAACGTACTTCTTTTCCAGCCTGTATATGGTAGCATTAAAACTTTCTGAAATGAAGCATTAAAAAAAATATATGTTTTTTTTCCTAAAGATGTGCACTCCTTAGGCCAAACATGTATTCATATGTGTTTATGAAGAAAAAGGTTTAGTCTATGTATTGCTGGGACCTTTTAATTTATAGTTGGTTTAGGGCAACTAGTTAGTCAATCCTGTTTGATAAGTGTGAATGGTACGTTCATCAGAGAAGGAAACTCTACTAGATACTCATAGCAAGAACAGTGTGTGTGTGTGTGTGTGTGTGTGTGTGTGTGTGTGTGTGTGTGTGTGTGTGTGTGTGTGTGTGTGTGTGTACATCTGTGTATGTGAAAGTACGTGTGTATCGGAGGCATACAAAACCAGAAACTGTTTTACTAGCATCTAGCCTTAGGAATGTTTCCATTAACATTCTTTACGAGTTCATTCCCTGTGTATGCAAGTCTGCATGTTTGGAAGTATTAAGAAAAAAAATACACCACCAGGCAGCTCTGAAAGCAATCACATCTCTCCCCCTTAGAGAAGCTGAATGGAGCTGTTTGTATGAAATAAAAAATCATTTTCTTCAATATTAAATGCCATTAAAAATTTATGTCTGAACAAGCACAGAGGCAAAAAATTCAGTATGGGAGACAGTTGCTCTTTGGAAGATGATCAGAGGCACTAATGACCTCAGAACATGTTCAAATCAATATACCTGCATAGATGTTTCAAAGAGTTGATAAACACATTTTTGTTCGGTGAAAATAGCATTTTGCTCTTCAAATATGTATTTGAACATTTGCCAATGACTGCAAAACCTTTCATCCTTAACAGAATACAAAGCCATTCAACCTATTTAAAAAAAATTCTATGTGTGATTTATGCCTTTTCATCTGGTGCTGTAATAAAATGCCTGGAGATGGAACTATGTAGCTACTTTTTTTACTACAGAAGCTACTGATGGTAGCATAGTCTTCACATTTGGTGGGCACATATGAGTCAAATAACTTCATAAGTAAACTGTCCCCATGAGGATGTGGAATTTCACTGACTGATTGTCTACAATGACTTGAAGTGTCAGGGGTGGGTATTTTATTTATTTATTTGTAGTTATTGCTGATGGTTCTTACAATAAATAATAAAAGAGCAGTTATACCTGGGACACTACTTTAATTTCATATTTTTAAATAGAACAAACAAGATACAAATGCTAAATATAATCAAACAGTGTTATATGAGAAAGGAATGGATTAAAGCAAGACATTAAAGTACATAGTGTTATGACATAGGACGATACAGTTTAAGAATCTAGCTGAGTTATAACAACCGCCACAAATCAGCAGCAGTGGGAGCTCCATGGCATGAGGGATAAAGCCCAGATGATCATCTAGATATCCCAGGTTCAATCTGAAGCCCATATTCTGCAAAAAGTCATGAGGGCTGAGGGAGCAATAAGTCAACTCTTGCACATTTCTCTGAGGGTACATGGTGTGGGATACATATCTGAGGTGATTGTTCCCATGGTAGAATCCAAAATGGAGACCACAGACATCTTGGGAGCACTGATTTGAAAGGTACAGGGTGTCTTACAAGTTAACGTCTCTTGCATAAGTAAGTGACATGCCCTTGTCTCTACTCATTGCACAGTGAATCCTGAAGTAATTTTATTGGGCATTTGTCAAGGGGGCCTGAACTTAAAGCACAAGCCATTGTCTCCAAGTTGGATGACAGTACTAACGTCTGCAGCTCCTAACCATAAGGTTCTTGCCTCCTGTGGGAATGAAAAGACCAGATGGAATAGTTAAGGGAGTGCTTGACAATCCCTGTGGTAGGAGCAAAAAGGAAAAGAAAAGCAACACGCGTATTGCAAATAGCAAGGTACAGAGGCATAGGTAACGATGATAGATCTTAATAATATGCATAATTACAATTAGGTCACTCTTACCATGTGCATCGTAAGAACCTTTTTAAAATTCAACCTTTAAGTCATTGTCACAGAGAAATAGAGAAATGGTCAAGAAAAGTGTAGGAAAAAGATAAGTATGCAGAAAGGAACAACAGTGTATTGGAAAGATAGAGGGAAAACAGAAAGGTGGTTAAAGCAAAGGTAAGAATAAGTAGATAATAGAAACAAGTAGGTTTGACCAGCTGAAGTGAAAAGCACAGTTGCCAAAAGACACAGGGGAATTACTAATGTCAACTCAATGCCACAGAAAGGCACTAATGTATTTATTTGAATTTTTTACTGGCATAAAGCACTGATCGTTAATGAGGCTAGGGTTATAATACAAATAGTTAGATTACTATACAAAGGTATATATGCCCTATGATTTAGAGCTAAATGTGAGCAAGTCATGAACAAAAGGAAACATATTTGTGATATATATATATATATATATATATATATATATATATATATATATATATATATATATATATATATATACATGGTTCCCTATCAGAAGCCTGAAACACTATAAGCCTGAAAATCAAAATCCTGAAAACTATAGACTGAAAGTTCAAAATCCTGAAAGCCCAAAATCCTGAAACTCAAAATCCTGAAAACACAAAATGGACATACTGATGTCATTGTGGCTTTGCTATTGTTAGCCCTGTGGTGTTGGGTCATGCGTTGGGTTCAGGTAAGTGTGCGGTTGGTTTTATGTTAGGGTTAGGGGCGGTTTAAGTGAGTTAGGGTTAGGGCGCATGTTAGGCATGTATGCAATAGTGACAAATATTGGGTTTAGGGGTGGTCTAAGTGAGTAAGGGTTAGGCGCGGGTCAGGTGAGTGTGCAATAGTGACGGATCTTAGGGTTAGGGTTAGGGTCAGGATCAGTTGGTAGATATTAGTGTCTTTATAGTGACATATTAGCATTATTTGTGTTTTCAGGATTTTGAGTTTCAGGATTTTGGGCTTTCAGGATTTTGAACTTTCAGTCTATAATTTTCAGGATTTTGATTTTCAGGCTTATAGTGTTTCAGGCTTCTGATAGGGAACCATATATATATATATATATATATATATATAAAGATTTGTTAATGTGACAGTTATTGAATAAAGTTTGGTACTGGATATGAGTGATAGAGAAAGTGGGTTTTTCTAAATAGACAGGATAAGTTATTAGAGAAGATAAGTTAGAGATAAAAAGAAGAAGGATTGTATTATGTATCCAGCTGGGAAACAAGGGCATTTCCACTGGGTAATCAGGTATGCTTTTAGTTATGAAATTTGAAGTAAGAGGAGATGTTGATAAGAAAGTATGGGTGGGTTTGTCATAACTTAGGGCCAAGAAGAGAGAAAGCAGCGTTGGAGTTATGCAATTTCAATGGGGGGGTAACATGAGAGAACCTGAATGGTCAAGGTCTCTGAGGATGAAACTGAGCACAAGACTTGATAGTTTAGAAGCTAATGGCACATGAAATGGTTCAGTAAGGAACTTGAATACCTGAAAAAATAGGCAAAGATCTGTCCTTTGTTTAAGAGGTAGTCATCTAGTTTCATCTAGAGTAATGCAGTGGTGCTTAAATTATGAGGAGTCTGCAATGAATCTGCAAATTAGAGATGGTTTGCAGGGTAGATGAGATTTTAGGTGAGGTTGCTGCAACCAGATGGTGGCCAGTTTCTATTTGGTGAGAAGCATATCTTTATCATTGTCTGATTTAGCTGAGTAGGACAGAAGTGGGGGTGATTTTCTGCCTGAAAAAGGAGAGAGACTGATTTTTTTAAGAATGTTTCTAAATATAAGTGATGTGCAAGAGACAGTTCTAGCCATAGCCTAAGATGTTCAAAAGAAGAAACTTCTTCTAAGACAGATTAGATCCTCCAGGTTAGTGGCGCAGCATGATACTTCTGAGATCATCCATGTGCAACTAATATTGGGCAAATCTGCAATGCAAATTGTGGCCTGCTACAGATCACCCTCCATGACTCAGGACCACCTCTCCGCCTTTCTGGAGACACTGGAAAACATGAAGGTCCTACCAAACACCCTGATATTGGGCAATTTCAATTACCCTACAGTTAACTGGGAAAACTACTAAAATACAAACTCTCAGGTCCAGCGCTTCCTGGAATTTATCAACTCAAATGCCCTGGATCAGCTGGTAAACTCCCCTACCAGAGGTGAAAACATATTGGACCTGGTCATCACCAATATGGGCGACAGGTGTTCCACACCGGAGGTCAAACCGTCACTGGTTAGATCAGACCATAAACTAATCACTGTGGATGTCCACACCATACCACCACCCCCAACCAAGGAAACCACAGTGAAAAACTTTTCTATAGCAAACTTCACCTTACTTAAGACAGAGGTGGTAAGTTTCACAGCCCCCATGCTAAGGGATAACAGTGTCCAAAATGCAGCAACCTTTACAAATGCACTCTATGAGTACCTACAAGGATGCATGGATTGTGCCATCCCTAGCAAAACCAAGACTCATTCCCCTAAGAAAAGGAAACCAGACTGGTGGACTCCTGCCATATATAGGCTATACAAAAGAAGGAGGAAACTAGTTCAGAAAAAAAGAAAATCCCAAGAAGGAAAGACGTCCCTGATCAGTATCAGTAAGAAACTATGGTCCCTCATAAAATCATCCAAGACTAAATTCGAAAGAAAAATAGCCAAGAATTCGAAAGATAACCACAAAGCCTTCTTTAGCTATTTCAAGAATCTAAGTGGCAACTCACAGAATATGCCCTGAGCTAGTGCAAAATAGCACAAAATATACTGAACCTACTGATATTCCCACCACCCTGGCAGATAGATTCAGTGCAAACTTCACCCCCCTCTCACCGCCAAAAGAGCCCACAACAATACCAGAAAAGCATTGCGTCCCAGAAATCACAGATGCACAGGTGAAAACAGCCCTTTCAAAAGCCAAAAGCACAGCATCAGTGGGGCCAGATGGTGTCTCAGGCTGAGTCTTGCATGAACTACAGAACGAACTAACCCCCCAAATAAATGCACTGTTCAACCTCAGCCTCTCCACAGGCTACATTCCCATAGAATGGCTCACAGCAATGGTTATTCCGCTTCACAAAGGAGGGGCCACAACTGACCCTGGTAACTATCGCCCCATAAGCCTGACTAGCCTGATCTGCAAGGCTATGGAGCGCATCATCATGGAACACATAAAACAAAGACATTGGGAACCTCCAAACACTTAACCCAATCCAGTTTGGCTTTGTTAAGGGCAGATCATGCCTACTAAACCTGGTTGACTTCTTCGAGACTGCAAACTGGAAGCCATAATTGACTCTCCAGCTTACACATACATTCTCCAAAAGGGCCTTACTGAGACGGACACTTGGTGTCAAAGTCTTGGCCTCAAGGTAAATGCCAAAAAGTGCATAGTCATCCCGTTTGGGAAAAACAAAACACCCATGAATTACTACATAGGTGGCAGCCCCCTTAATACAGAAGAGGTAATAAGAGATCTGGGGACCCAGGTAGATAGTAATCTCTCCTTTGACAATCATATTGCCAAAGTAGTTATTAAATCCTTCTATGTAGCCCATCTAATTACTAAAGGGTTCGCATCTAGAAATAAAGAGGTTATAGTATCCCTCTACTCGTCACTTACCAGACGCATCATAGAGTACAATGCCCCATTTGGGATGTACCTCACAAGACACTTCCAACAGCTGGAAAGACCACAGAAGTACCTCACCAAGAGCATTACTGGCCTCAAACATATGTCCTATGTAGCCCGACTGGAAAATCTCCGGCTGTACTCAGTGGCATATCACTTACTCAGAGGTGATCTCTGCCTGACATACAAAGCCATGTCCAACTCAGAATTGATGGACATGTTCCACCTAAAGAAATCCAAGTTACTATGAGCCACTCGCTCTAGTGAGCTAAACCTCACCATAACAATAAATAGAACATGCTGGAGGGATAGATTCCTGTCACAGAGACTCCCCATGCAAAATTCCTAACTTCATTAGGCAGAGCCCCTCACTAACACTCTTCAAGAGAAACCTTAACGAGTGGATGGGTAACAGAAAATACACCCCTGGGATCACTTCATTGGCTCTTCTTGACAGAGGCTTAGTTAATTAATCAATGGGGTGGTGAAAGCTGACACACTCTGGCTAGGCTTATAAATGCCCTCGGGCAGATAGCCTAGTACCTACCTATGAAGAGTTATCGTGATCCTGAATAGTTAAGCACTTAGCGGCTCTTGAAAGTTTTTGTTTGGAACAGAATTGCATAGCTTAAGTTTTTGTGGAGTTGAATATGTGGCATTTGCTTTCAATCCACCAAATGATGCAGAGGAAATCTGACTGAAGGTCTCATTATAGTGAGATGAAACATTGATTGGACTAGTAAAGAACCATGGCATCAGAGGAATATGAGGGAGATCAGAATGAAATTTATTTATGTAGCTTGAGAATAGGAACCAGAATGGAGTCTTGATGGACTCCTTAAAGAACGGGAAAGGAGATGGAGGTAGATGATTTAAAGATGATACAAAAGTGCCAGTTAGAAGGTAATATTTGAGCAAGTGAATCACATCAGAGCAAATGATGATACCGCATTTCTCTAAAAATAAGACCGGGTCTTATCCTCTTTCCCCTGCCAAAATACACATTAGGGCTTACTATCAGGGGATGCCTTATTTACCCCCACAGTACAACAATCTACATTTATTCATTTATCCCTGTACAAAAATCGACATTTATTCATGAACACAAATCGACATTTATTCATGTACAAAAATCGAAATTTATTCATGTACTCAAATTGACATTTATTTGGTACTTTTCTGTTATTGGACAACAGTTCTAAGTAACACTTTAACAGCTGTGTGAAAATTTTACATAAACAGTGCAACAAATATTTCAGCTTCAGAATATCTACACCTTTGCTTTCACAGTGCAATATTTCGTGCTTAACAGAAAGTGCAGAAAAATCTCATTACATGTGTACTGGAGGAGTTGAATAAAACTGAAATCAGAAGCAATCCATTCTGTTGCCCCGATAATGGAAAAATTATTCAAATCCAGTCATGTCATCTTCTTCTGGAACATTGTCATAAGTCTCCAACCCCCGAATTCCGACTTGAATTTCTTGCGACTCCATTTCCTTTAGAACCATTGGCCCCAATCTGTCATACCTAGCAATAGAGCTCTCCTTAAATGAGCACTGCTTGGCCAAGTAGCTTGCTCATAGTGCATTGGCAACACAGCTGTCCAGTGATTTTATCCCATGAATTTTTCAACCAAGTCACGACCTCTTGCAGGCTAGGCTTCACAAAGTTTCCATGCTGATTTCTCTCCATTCTATTTTCAATGTAGTCATTGAGTTCCATGCGCAAATGGTCCTTGATTGGCTTGTTTATTGCAATATCAAGAGTCTGGAGATAAGCAGTCATTCCTACGGGAGTCATTATTTGATCTATTCTTCTCCATGCAAGGAATTTCTTAATTTTTTTAGCGCGGTGAGTGCTGGCTGAATCCCAGACTAGCAGAACTGTTTCACCACCTCACAAAACAAGTGGCAGCATTACATCGACCCACTTCCTTATAACTGCTTGCGTGCACCAGGCTTTTTTGGTTTCAAGAATGTAAATGCCTTAAACATGTTCAGTCTTATCTTTCTTGCCCTTACTAATGATTAGAGGTGGGGTTTTCTTTCCATCTAGATGAAGTGCCAAAATACAGGTAATACGTGCACTCTCATAACCAGTGGAGGGAATGTAGATTGACAAGGCACCCCTCTGATCAATTGTTGTTTGAGATCCTTGGCCCATAAACAGTGCAGTTTCATCCATAGAAATCATGTTGGAGAGTTGGTATTTAGAAAAACCGATGCCATCAACAAAGGACTTGAATGCAAGTGCACATTTAATAACTTCAGTATCTTCCAGCTTGAACAATGCTGTTGATCTTCTTATAGACACTTCATATCGCTGAAGGAATCCATCCAGCCAATGCTGTGATGCTTTGAATTCTTCTGAAGATATTTCTAACTGTGGTGCCATTGCAAGGGCAAATGGATGAATATCAGCCCTGCGCACAACCAAAGCTTTTGCTCTCCTGTTAGCAATCCATTCACAGATGTCTTCCACCTCAGGAAATAATGGTTGCCAATCTGATCCGCACTTGCACTTCTTAGCATTTCCCTCGTCAGCCTGTTGACTGAGGTTATCATATGCTGCACGCCATTTTTGGACCATTTGGAGATCTAACTTCTTCTCTTTTCAGAAAGCCATCAGATTCTTTCCCCAGGAGTTTTCCATGATTCCTCTCTTGTACTCGATGAAATAGCTCTTTCTTTTTGCACTCATCTTGTCTGGGAAAGAGTTAATCGAAGACTTACGAGACCAGAGTGGCAACACAAAATGACGCCGGTTAAGAAGTGAAGACACAACCACAGCCATTTGTTATCAAGTGCACACTGTTTACAGGCATTGTCTGTACTTTGACCAATCAAAGTACACCTGCCAGTGTTTATGGACCAAGGATTTCAACCATCAAGTGTGAGTGATGATTATGGTTACAGTAAGAATCGTGGAGGACTCCCAGGGAAAGAATCTTACAACTTTCTGCAAAGAGAAGAAGTTGGGTGTCTGAATGGTCCAAAAATGGCGAGCAGAGTACGATAACCTCAGTCAATGGGTGTCAATAATATTATTTTATAATTCAACATGTCCATCATGTGTTGTTGACAAGCTTAACTGGGGATTATTTTTGGGGTAGGGCTTATATCATGATCACCCTGAAAACCCATGCTAGGCCTTATTCTCTGGTTAGGTCTTATTTACAAAGAAATACGGTATATATGAGGTGGTGTATGAAAGTGGTGTGGTCAACTACGTCAAATGTCCTGGTCTAATCTATGAAGATGGCTCCAGACAACATTCATTGTCCATCATTATAGGAATGTTGTCTGTGAGTAGCTAGTGGGCAGTGGACATGCTCCTACCTGACCAAAACATGTGTTAATTTTGGGAGAGAAGATGATATTTGGAGATGTGGTCTGTGTGTTGGAGGTAAATTAGTATTTTAAAGATCTTACAGAGGGTTGGTAAAATGGATATGAGTCTGAAGTGGGAAAGGAGTATTGGATGGTTTTCTTTAGGAAGTGGTTTGACTATATATCCAGATATTGGGTGTTGTATTGTTGAAGAGGCATAAATTATAGAAGAGATTTTATGATGAAGTCTCAACAGTAGAAAATGAATCATGAGTTGTGGCTGTCTGCCTGGGGTGTAGAGGGGGGACATTGTCAGTCTGAAATTATTTAGGTTATGGGATGATGCCCTGAGCTAGTTTATTTGAAGTAGAAGAGAGGGATGTATTCTGGTGGAGAGTAGAAGGAATGCAACTTTAAGGGGAACATGAGGAAGTGGGGATATTGCAAAAGTGCTTAAGGAAGTCATTCACACAGAGAGGGAGGAAGAAGTTGACTGGTGTACAGCAGGGTTGATATCAACCAGTAAGATTATTGACTTTTCTTCAGAATTTCTTTGGACTTGACTGTTTTTTGCTGATATAGTATGGATTGGCTTCTATATCATCTGACCAAATTTTCTGTAAGATTATAAAGGTTGGTAAAGTGGTCTTGGTTAACTGTTGTAGGGTTACACTTCCATTTGTATCAGGAATCATCCTTCAGTTGAGGATTGTCTTAATTTCATAAGTTAATCTTTTTATGGGTCTGGCTTTGTATTACCTACAATTTCTGGAGAAGTAGGAGTCCTGTAGGTCTATTATGTGACTGATAAAGAGTTCAGCTGCTTGTTTGGGGTCTGATGATGACTGAGGTTCATTTGAAGGCTAAGATTTCAGATTTAAGGCTAGTGATGTTGGCATTGGAAGTATATGAAAAGGGACATATTTGAGGGGCTTTTGGGGTGGTAGGCAACATACAGAGGAGGATATGGGACAGTGGTCACCAAGTAAGTGAAAGATAATGGTAATTTTTGTGATTATAAGGGGGATGAGTGATAATATGTAGATTGATTAAGGAGCACTTGCCTGTTGAGTCTGTTGGGGTGAGTAACTAGTTGTTTGAGTTTTGGGTTGATAAGGTTGTCTGAAACATCTGCATTAGTAGGATGTTGTGTGTTAGTGTTGAAAATGCTAGGGTTAGGATGATTCTGTTCTGGTTAGTGTAGTGTGTATTTGCTTTGACTGAGATCTCTGAATTTATCTAAGGAAGTGGAAGGGGCTAGACTGACCACTGCTATTTGTAGGGAGATAGACTTTGGTAAGTGAAGTTCAGCCGAGAGCCATCTGGGCATGGAACCAGTGGTGGATTTCACTTTCAAAGAAGTGAAACAATAAGGTAAGCTTTGTACAGAAAATGGGTGCCTCTGCCATTAATTTGTACTTTTACTACTACTTAGGAGGTATTTGCACTCTGGAAGGAAGTGGCTCATCAAGGGGATATTGGGTTTGATTAAGGACTCAGTAATAGGCATGAGATGGGGTTTATGAATTGTAATTAGGACATTAAACTGGTCTGTTTTTTAACAATGCTTTGGGCATTAATCAGGCAACATGAGAAGAAAGTTGGACCTTGGTTCCTCTCTATGTTACTTTGAAGAAGAAACAATGGTAAAATAGTAAATAGTTTACATAGATGATTTGGTGTGCTAATGTTGTGCTTAATCGTCAGCATATATAAATTCTTTAGGTGTGAAAAGGTAGAGGTATTGCATGGTGGAATGTTGGAAATGGATGGGTAGAACATAGGAAGGGGAGCCATAATATGCAGGTTAGAGAAGTTAGAGCAGAGGATAGTGTAAATAATGCTTGGCTTGAATGAGGAATTGTTGAATGATGGGTAATTGTCTTATAAAGAAGTGCAGTGGAGAGCGGGTGGAGTATGAGTGTGGAGTAATGTGAGATAGGATATAGAAAGCAATTAGGTGAAGATAGTGAGGAAAGAGGGACATGATAGCTGTAGACAGAAGAGTAAGATTAGTAAATGTAATGAGTAAGTAGTTAAGAAGAGTTGAATGCTGGGCTGGTGGAAATACTGAAGAGAGAGTTAAGAAGGGACAAGTGTCAAAGAAATGTGGATGCATGGCCAGAGGAGAGTTTTGGATGAGCAAATGGTAAGAGGGGGTGAAGAGGACAGCATATGTTTTTTTTCTTAAAAGGATGAAGTTAGTGGGCAAAGATTTGTTAGCAGGTACAGTGACAACATTTTTAGGAAATGTATAGTGAATGACTATGTAGTGCATAAGGTTGAATGTGGCCTAATGGTTAAGGTGTTTGCCTGCAAGCACAAGGTGCAGGGTTTGAGTCGCACAAGGAATAATTGACTAGGCTTAAAATGGCTAGCAAGGCCAGTTAGCTTAGTACTAATCTCTGAACCTAATCTCTGAACTTCAGAAGGTGTTCACTATGGAGGGAGTATATAAACCATGTTGAGAGTGGTAATTGTGAAAATGATTGGATTAAAAAAATAATTGATAGAGAGGAAATTTTGGAAGGTATGCCTTTAAGCAGTCTACTGATGTAATAAAATGCTTGTATGGAAATGAAATTATAAATTAGATGGGGAATTGAGGGTAAGAAGGGAGTGATGTGGGTCACAACACCCACATCAGTGGGAGACAGTGTGTCTGAGCATGTGCCAAGAAAGTATATTGAGTGTGCACTGCTACTAGCAGGTGAAGGGATAATATCTTGAGGCTATATTAGTTGTGATCTAAATAAGGTATTAAAACTATATACTACAATAACCAATGTATCTTAGAATACGTTGGGAGACGGCAAGGTAGAGGAGTGACACTGGACACCTCTGGACACATTATGCTTGCTGACACTGTCTAGACCATAACCAAGCTTAGCCAGAAAATAACAAAACCTTCTCCAGATTTCCTAATAAAACTTATAGGCAACACAGTGGATTTGCACAGCAATGGGCAGTCATTTCATGCTCACTAGCTGGTCATAAATCACTTGTACTCTTAGATTGATTTTTGAAATGTAGGAGGACTAGCACCTTCTTGCTTGATTTCTGTACTATGTCTGGAAGTAGAAGAAAAAGCATTTAGCCTTAGAGAGATTGCGTCCTTGTCAAAGATGGTAGATTATATTAATTAATAGTTCTCTGCTGATTCTATACTCCAATAGCTCCTGATAAAGTTATTATGAAGGTAATACAGTACACCGGAGAAAAATCTAATTATAACAGAAGGGCTGTGAACATAACTAGAACATACCTCTGTCTATGAAATTTTTGTTTGCTAACAAGATACACTGAGCTGTGCAGTGAATGAAAATGAATAGTTTAAACAGACAGCCATATACTTCACATAGATAAACAGATTTGTTCAGAGATGCTAAACAGCACGTTGATGTATAATGCTTTCTTCAGTCACAGAACATGATTATGTAATGCTTTCCTCAGTCACAGAACATGATTATGGACTCAACTGAAAGTCAAATCAAGCCTTTCGGTTTCCTTCTTAAGCATTGCATCATTCTACCAGCAAACTGAATACAGGAAATTAAGCTACTTTGAAGAGAAGATAGTATCAAATGTATTTATTTATTTTATTTATTCATTAATTTATTCAACAGGTAAGTCAGCAAGTCCCTTTCCAGACCCTTTTCTGCCATGAACCAGGCTAAAAGTGTAAGGAGTTAATTATAACATATAGATAGAAAATTTAGTGCAATCAAACAAATTGGTCAAAGGTAATTAGTGGACTTGACAAAAATTCTCACAGGCCCAAGAAAACCTGCAAAATTCCACAAAGATGGTGATTAGACATCAGGAGTGAAATCAGAACAATGGAACTACAACAGAGAAACTTTATCAGTAAGTGGACATGCTGTCAGAGTAAGAGCCTTAAAGTGACATGTAGCCGTAAACATGAACATCCACACCAGAAATGCAGTCTGGAATGTGTTAAAATCTCCTACTGTTTACTCCATGTTGATTTTCAGCAATGCGATGGAATTGAGTCCATGGACTAGAAGACATACTTAGCTTTCGAACACAGCAGCACTGAGGAAGGTGATGATACCTGCAGAGTATTAGACCAACTTACTGATGTGAAAGATAAGAAAACACAAAGATGTAAAAAAGTTTGATAGGACTCACTAAATCCAGTGAGCTGTATAACTAAAATCAGCATCAATACTAGTAGAGACAGGGTCGTAGTTCATACCTGTAAATAAGGGCTGCTTTTGTGACAATCTTAGCAGTAGTAATGAGCATTGTAGAAAAGGGATTACCACTCTCTCTATCTCTCTCTCTCTTGAGCTCTGTAACCTGTAAGGCTGTAGAAAACAACATGAGGTATGCACCTTGTAGCCTATCCACAGCTTTGTATCACAAATATTATGTTATATATGGTCAGCCACATCAGATAACTTACTTAGAAAGAGCTTGACTGTGTCCTACATAGTTAACAGATTTTATTATAGCCACAGAGATTCCTTTCAACTTCAGTTCACATGCCTTTATTCTCTTAACCTTCAAAGTTACTTAAAAACGAGTCCATGATTAGAGAACTTTACTCCTGGTTATTTTTGGCATTGTCACTAATTATGGAGGTAAGATACTGAAAACTATGGTACCCATATAAGCATAACAAAATGTATATAAAAAGAGATGGTGATGCTTGACTTACGGACAGAACAAAAGCAAGTTATACTGCAGGGCAAAAACAACAACTGGCAAGGAAAATAAAAAAATGACCAATGCAGTCCAGCATCACTAATATTAACTTTTTTATTAAAATAATAACAAACCAGATTAAGTGCTTTCATCCACAGTACATAGATTACATCAACATCTGGTAACAACCCAGGCCTTCATATAAAAACGTTACATAGCCAATCTAGATTTGCAATTAATATCTAATACTAGTGATACTGGAGTCTGTTAATCGCTTTTTTCTTCTTCTTCTCTCACATTGTAGTTTTTGAAGTTTTTTGTATTTGTGGCTTAATCCTGTTAGTGTTGTCAAGTTTGTACTGCAGGGCAGGATGAAATAAAACACCCTGATAAAATTTATAGAATGTTATGTTGTATCTGCATTTTCAAGCTCCTTACTTTATCATTTTGACTGAGATAAAGTACCCAATAATGGAAGCTCATTTTTACTGGTTGTGCTTGCAATCAAGTGTTTTCAGTCACTACCCAAAGCTTAGGTCCACAGGGAAATGTGGGGTCATAGATCAATTAGTAAAGTGAGAAATTTTTTTTCTGCAGTTGAGTTGGCACTACTTCACCACCATGTGTGCATGTGTGTGCCTTCTGTGGAAGGTTGGGTGCCAGGCTGGCAACTCAACACCATAAAACTCTACTGACAATCATGAGCAGACAGGTGATCCACTGTGGTGACCCCTAACCGGGAAAATACAAAAGAAGAAGAAGTTGGCACTTTACCACCACAGTCTGGTACAAAGTGTCTGTTACTGCACTCATTCATTGATCAGTCTCCCAGTGCCTTTTTCCCTTGCTAATGAGAAACACTCTAGGATATGTAAACTCCTCTGCCTGGGAGATCTGCACCCCATTTATTTCATAAAACCGTGGCCTCAAGATTTGGAAGTGTACATTTCTGTTCCAACCAATTCACACTCAACAATGAATTGCTGCAGTGTTTTCCAAACATGACAGTTACCAGAGGCTAACAGGAGAACATTATCAGTAAACAACAGTGATGCGACCCCTTCGTCCTTCAAGTTGTTTCAGTCCAGATATTTTTCAGGCCTTGATATCATCACTGAGAATAAAAAAAAAAACAGAATGGCAGACAAAACATTACCTTGGTGGACTATAAATCCAACTTTAAATTCTGACATTTTACACACAACTCAAGCTCCTGAATCAGAAAGACTGAATGGCATACTACAATGCCCCTGGGACCATATACTTATTCTAAGAATTTCAGTGAATGTGGCCATATAACTTCCATAAGTCCACAAACCACACACAAATAGTAATGGAAAAGGGATATAACCCTTCCAGTATCCATACAGAGACTAAGACCTGATCTAAAGCAACACATCCATAATGGAATCCACACTGCTGAGAGACTTGACTGTTGATGTCCCTTTTAAGCATCCTGCAGTAGGCATTCCCAATGAGTCTGTAGACTGGGATCCCCATTTCTGTTACTACATGTTGTTAAAGCAAGAAAAAGATGAGAAAACTTTTCTTGCAGGGGCAAATCTCCTGTATCCCAACCCTTATTTAATTATTCTCACTCTAGTCTGAGGTCATTCCGGTTTGGAGAAATAATGACCAAAAATGCATCCACTTCTGCTATTTGCTTCTGACATTACCATCTTAAAAGAAGACATGTCCATTGGATTTACAGTACATCAGCTTTCCTAACTATGCTGAAAAGGGCATGCTAAGAACAGCACTGTTAAAATGTTCATCATCTTCATCATTGCTAACAAGATCTCATTCATTCTCACTACTTTACAACAGTATAACAGTTTAATCAGTACATTGGGCAAATCTACAAATAATGCAAACACTGCTACCATTTGGTTTAACATTACCATCTCTAAGTGAGACATGCCCAGTGAATTTACATTGCATCAGCCTTTCTAAGTATGCCGAAAAAGACATGCTAACAATAACACTCAAAATGTTTAGTTCTTCATCATTTCTGGCTGGATCCTATACATTCTCACTGCCCTACCGTAGGATAAGCACCTAAATAGTATAATGGGCCAATTTAAAAAAAAGGCATCCACTCCTACTATTTGGTTCTAACATTACCTTCACAAAGGAAAGCATGTTCAATGGAATTACTCTGCATCCACCTTACTATGTTGAAAAGGCATGCTAACAATGACACTCTTAAAATGTTCAGTTTCTTCATCATTTCTTGCTGGATTCTGTCCATTCTCACTGCCCCACCACAGGATAACTGTTTAATCAATACAACAGTCACAAGTACAAAAGTGCCTCCACTCCTACCATTTGATTGTAGCATCTCAAAATAAGGCATGCCCAGTGGATTTACACCATATCAGCCTTTCTAACTATGCTGAAAAATGCATACTGAAAAAAATACACTTAAATTTTTTAGTTTCCTTATCATTTCTGTTTGGATCATATCCATTCTCACTGCCCTACCTTAGAATATGTGCTTAATTAGTACAATGGTCCCATCTACAAACATGCATCAAACTCTAATATTTGCTTTACCTTCTAAAAGGAAACACATCCAGTGGATTTATACTGTATCAGCTTTCCTAACACTGCTGAAAAGGACATGCTTACAATACTCTTAAAACATTTAGTTTCTTTATCCTTTCTGGCTGGATCTCATCCAATCTCACTGTCCTACCACAGTAAAACTGTTTAATCAGTAAAAAGGTCCCATCCTCAAAAATGCATCCACTCCTTCCATTTACTTCTAATATTACTTTTTCAAACAAAGGTATCTAGTGTTTTTATACTGCATCAGCCTTCCTAACTATGCTGAAAAGGGCATGTTAAAAGTAACAATCTTAAAACGTATAGTTTTGTCATAATTTCTGACTGGATCCCATCCATTCTCACTGCCCTATAATTCTTTTAATCAGTGCAATCAACTCATATACAAAAATGCACCCACTCATACCATTTGCTCGTAATATTATCTTCCCAGTGTATAGCATGTCATGTGGATTTACCCTGCATTATCCTTCCTAATTATGCTGAAAATGGCATGCTAACAATAACACTGTTAAAATGTTCAATTTCATCATAATTTCTAACAAGATCTCATCCATTTTCACTGGCTCACCACAGTATAACTGTTTAATCAGTACAATCGGCCTGTCTACAAAAATGCATCCACCTCTACCATTTGCTTTTAACACTATCTTCTCTAACTAGCACATGTCCAGTTGATTTACGCTGCAACAGCCTTTTTCTAACTATGCTGAAAAGAACATGCTAATAATAACACTCTTAAAGTGTTCAGTTTCTTCATTATTTCTGACTGGATCTCATCCATTCTCACTTCTTTACCACATTATAACTGTTTAATCAGGGCATTGGCCTCATCTTCAAAAATTCATCCACTCCTACCATTTGCTTCTAACATTACCTTCCCAAACAAAGGCATATCCAGTGAATTTACACTGTAGCAGATTTCCTAAGTATGCTGAAAAGGGCATGCTGACAATAACCCTCATAAAATATATAGTTTTTCTATAATTTCCAAATGGATCCCATCCAGTCTCACTACACTACCATGGTTTATAAAGTGCAGTGGGCTCATGTACAAAAATACATCTGCTCCTATAATCTGCATTTAACATTACCATCTCAAAGTAAGGGATGCCCAGTGGATTTACACTGCATCAGCCATCCTAACTACACTGCAAATTGCATGCTAACTATAATACTTTTAAAATGTTTAGCTTCTTCATAATTTCTAACAAAATATCATCCATCCTCACTGCCCTACCACAGTATAACTCTTTAATCAGTGCAATGGGACCATCTACAAAAATACATCCACTCCTACCATTTGCTTCTGATATTATCATCACAAAAGACGGCATGTAAAGTGAATTTACAGTGCATCAGTTTCCTAACTTTGCTGAAAAGGGCATGCTAACAATAACAGTCATAACCTGTTCTGTTTCTTCATCATTTCTGGCTGTATCTCATCCATTCTTACGGCCCTACCACATTATATCTTTTTAATCAGTACCATTGGCCCATACACAAAATGCATTCACTCTTACAATTTTCTTCAGACCTTATCTTCTCATTAGAAAGCATGTCAGATGGTCTTACACTGCATCAGCCTTCCTAACTATGCTGAAATGGGAATGCTAACAATACTGCTCTTAAAATGTTCACTTTGTTCATCATATCTGGCTGAATCTCATCCATTCTCAACGACCTACCATAGGATAAGTATTTAATTAGTACAATGGGTCCATCTACAAAAAAGCATCCACTACTACTATTTGCTTCTAACATTACCTTCTCAAAGGAAGCCATGTCCAATGGAATTGCACTGCATCAGCCATACTGGCCATGCTAAAAAAGGCATGCTAACAATAATACAAGCATTTAGGTTGGTTTTGCTTATTCCTGCTACTTCTTCCGGTTGCTTTCTACCAGAATCAGCAATACCAACCTCAAAAGCTCTTCTGAAATCAGCTTATCTGTGTTTCTTTTGCAAAGTTCTCACTGTCCTTCCTTATTTTTTTACTTTTTAGAAAGAGTGAATAAAAGTATTCTTTAGTAAAATGTTTTTTTCTTTTACTTATATTGTTTTTAACATCTCCACTATCAGAATTGTTTCAACTTAATCTTTTCTTGATTATTTCTCTTGATAGCATCCATCCTCCACCTCTATTTTTTGTTCCTGCTAAGTGGCAGCCATCATTTATGTCACTATACATAATGAACCTATGTGGCTTATCTTTGCTCCTGTATCTCTAACTATTTCGAGTTAAAAATATCCTTCATTTATATATGACAATATAACTTGTAAAGTATATGTTAAATATTCTTACTATCTATGCATCAATATTACCTGAAAAGTAATTCTTAAAATGTTTACGTTTTTACTGTTAGTTCATTGTAAAAATTAATGTTTTGTGGATCTTTTCTCTATGGGCTTCCACTGACAATGGAACCTGTGCCCAGCAGAACTTTCCCATGAAAGAAAAGGCAATAAATAAACAAAATAAATGAAATTCTTCATCTTCTGGTACCTATTAATCAGATTTCTTGGAGACAGAAATATAACTGTTCATTTTATACGGATACATGCATGCATGCATGCACATTCTCATACATACACACACTCACGCACACACGCACACGTGCACACGCACACATGCGCGCGAGCGCACACACACACACACACACACACACATACACACACACATGTACTTACGTACAAATATATGCACAAATGCACATTCAGTCATGCACACCTGAATACATTTATACACACAGGCATGCACACATACACACAGAAATGAAAACTACGTAAGTCATTGGAAAGCTAATGATGGACATCATAGTATATACTCACCTTTATCCTTTTCTGACTCTGCAAAGTGTCTCATGACTTACAACGGAAAACAGCTATCATCACTTTTGCTCATCACTGCAGAACACACATGCTTGAAAATACGAGAGTATCACTTTTGAACAGTTAATATTATATATTATTTTTCTTATTGTTCCAAGCTCAGCGGTTTCTTTTCAGACACTTGCATTTACAATGCAAAACAATCTGTACTGAACACCACATAGAAGTAATGTTAAAAATACTTTCTTATCACATAAACTGAATAATAACAGCTTACAGACACATTTTCACACAAGCTTCCTCAGGTGTATTACATATTACCCCTTCAACTGTGAATTTTCAAAACTACAAATCACATGATGATTGCATCATCAGGAAGTACACCATACATATGACCATAAGCATATCTGTAAGCATATTAAACAAGCAACAATTAATATTTCATTCCTCAAGGGATTGATGTACTTCTGTAAAATCAGTTAGGTTAGGGACATACAAATGAAAGAATCACATAATATATGAATACATAAATGAAGAAACATCATTTATCCATCATAATACTAAGAAGATATATACATTTATGATTATGGAAATTGTAAATCAATCCTTGTGGGTTATTAAGATGTTTGTCAAACAAGTCTATCTTATTTTATTTGGAAAGCACAACGTCAGTTTAAAGAAAGAATATATATGAACATGTGAAAGATACAGCTGAAGGAATTAGTAGTAATGAGGTCTATATTACAAAATCAAACTCACAGGAGTCCAAACGTTGTAATATCGAACCCACATGTTCGAAACACAAAAATAGCAAAGCAACGGAACACCAATTTTTTCCCAGGGAATAAAATCGGTGGTCCGTTTTCGTGGCTTTGCTATTTCCCCCACTGTGGTGTGATCTTGGAGTTGGTATATTTAAGTAGGGGGTGTGTGGGTAGCACAGACTTCCACATTGGGGGTGTGGGGGGCGAATCCCCCCACATTAGTTTAAGTTTAAAGTGTACATGTTTTTTTTTTTTTTTTGGTACCAGAATAGCGATTTTTTTCCCCTGGGAAAAAAATCGCTGTTCTGTGTTTTTGTATTTTTTGGGTTTCGAACGTTACAGTTTGATATTACATTGTTCAAACCCCTGTGAGTTCGATGATGTAATATAGACCCGGAATAATGCATTGGCCGGACATTTATTTTTTATTTAACATTTGTTTACTGGGAAAGTGCACTTGGGACAGAGCTCATTTTCAGTGTAGGCCTGGGGAGAAACACTCCAGATGGATGTGTTTAGAATGTGGGAGGAAACCCATGCAAATGCAGAGAGGAAATGCAAATTCTGGACGGAAGACACCACAGCCAAGAATCAAACTGGAGAACCTCTTGCTGTGAGGTGGCAATGCTAATCGCTGCACCACTGCACTGCCCGACAATATATTTATCTACTGATAATAGTCATTGCTTTATATGTATGACTATGCATTTAATTAATATTTATAAGAGAGGAGATGATCTGAAATGCATCTCTGGGGTATTTGAATGCATGTAGTTTGACATTTTGCTTTATCATTGAGGCTGGTATTGAAAAAAAGGGGAAAAACAATAATTAATATTTGTTAAATATGTTTATGGATATGATTATGTTCATATGGATGGTACACTTCCCAATGATGCAGTCAATCATGTGGTTTTAAAAGGAAGCAATGGGAGGGATTATAAGTAATATGCCCTAGGGTGCTTCTTTGAAAACACATTTGTGTGTTGCTATTATTCAGACTACGTGTTGAAGTATTTTATCATTACTTCTACATGGTATCTGGTACAGTTTGTTTTTTGCATATATTTTTTGAACAAGGGCAAAACTTTTTTTCAGTGTTTTTACTGGTATTTGGATATCATTTACATGCACATCCAGGAGTTTAGCAAACTACTGTCTGCATATCAGGAGGGGCATTTGCTAGAGTGTCTCTTCTTTTGTGTTGGCTTTGGTGCACATGCAAGAACAATATGTTGCTTCAGTTAGATAGCATATACCAAGTACACGTTGTCTTCTCGAGTCAGATTGAGAACTGATGGCAGCAGTGGACCATGGTTCCTAACTACATTATACTCACTATACTGAAGACCAGGTATTATAGTGGCAGCAGTGGACTGTGGCTCATAACTGCACTATACTCACTATACTGAAAGCAAGATTTTTGTAGTGTCAGCAGCAGACTGTGGTTCCTAACTACACTATACTCACTATACTGAAGACCAGGTATTGTAGTGGCAGTAGTGGACCATGGTTCCTAACTACACTATACTCACTATACTGAAGACCAGGTATTATACTAGCAGCAGTAGACCATTGTTACTAACTGCACTATGCTCATTATACTGAAGAACAGAAAAGAGAAAAAGAAGAGATACATTTTAGATAAATATCTATGAAGATCCAGTGCTAAATGGTTAGAAGAAGTAAAATAAAGAAGAAGTTCAAATGTACAGGATATGAAATGGGGATGAAGTAATGGCCAGAGAGAATGAAACAAAGATAAGAAATGCTCCTAATTGGAAAACCCCAGATACAGTACCTAACTCCTGGCTAAACGTATTAACATCTTTACATGAAGATTTAGCCATGAGTAAGAACTGTTTATATGCACACTCCGAACAGACACCAGCATGGTTAACAACAGAAAACACAATACTCCTTCTTAACAGTGAATCTGCAAGCTACCCTAAAAACTATAGATCAATAACTTGCTGTCCAATGATGTATAAACTACACACTGGAACTGATGTTGATAGAGTTTATAATCATTTAGAAGAAAAATCATTCATGGTAATAGAACAAAAGGGCATTAAAAGAAAGTCATATGGAAAAAAAGTATAATTTATTGTTAAATAAAGTCATAATAGAGAACTGTAAAAAGGTGAAGAATCTAAGTATGGCATGGATAGACTAGAAAAAAGCATTTGAAGGTATCCCACATTTGTGGATAAAAGAATGCTTAAAAATGTATAACAAACATCCTACACTGATCAATTACATTATAACAACCATGAAAGAGTGGCAGACCACTTTGCAGTTAAGCCAAGATAAAGGACAAATTATTATTCCAGGAATAAAACTTCAAAGGGGGATATTCCAAGATGACTGTGTGTCAGTGCTGATCTTTTGTCTTGCCCTTAACCCATTAAGCTGTTTACTTTACAGATTAGGTCATGCCTGCAATTTGCCTTTCAGAAAACAACAAAGTGTAAAAACTTCTCATCTTCTTTTTGTGCATGATTTAAAACTGTATAGTTAATCAGATGAGGAACTGAAAGTACAACTGCAAGTGGTCAATACTTTTTCAGATGATATAAAAATGTCTTTTGGTCTTGATAAATATGCAAAAGCAACCTTTAAAGCAGGAAGAATGTGATATAAAAGAACTTGAGCAAGAGGGAGTGCAAAAATACCTGGGATTTGATGAAGAATCAACAGGAAATATGAACAAATTTGAATAGAACTTAGTAAGGGATATTTTAGAAGAGTTAAATTAATAATGGAAACAGTGCTGACATCTAGGAACAAAGGCCAAGCTATAAACCAATTTTCTCTTCCTGTCCTAACTTACAGTTTTGGAGTTATTGACTGGCCCCAAAAGGTGTTGGATAGGTTGGACAGGAAAACAAGAAAGATGCTTCTTGCTCATCAAATGATTTACAAAACTCAGTGCATACCAAAATTATATATTCCCCATTCTGAAGGAGGCATGGGCCTCCTCGAAATTAATTACATGCATAGATCAGCAATTGTCGGACTGCATACATATTGCTGACCTCACAATACCCAAACATAGTGAACATTTTGAAACATGAGGAGAATAAAGCTAACATGACTTCACTGTTTAGTTTAGCAGAAGCATATCTGCATCAAGTGCTAATGGAAATTAAGCAGATTAAACACACTTAGTCTGCCTGTATCATCACAGCTCCCCTCCAGCAACTGCGACATTGCCAAATAAAGCCACTGCTATGATCCAGTTTCTCCCTACAGTTACTGCAAGCCAAGAAGACTTTTCAATAAGGATACTTACCAGACAAGTCTGCATAGGTGACTAGATGTTTATAGTTCTTGTTATTAGCATATTTGGTCCTTAATAGTTATGTTTTAAACATTGTGAATGGTTATTTACATTTCTTTTTATAGGAAATTTGTTACTTTTACAAGTTATTTTTTAAACATTGTTTTGGCTGGTGTGCACACCGGCAAGGACTCCCCCCAGGCAACTATAGCTTTGTCTCTCACCACTGGGTGGCACAACTAAAAATATACTTGCTGTATCTGGTCTGAAATAAATCTGCCTTCTCATTGAATACTTGTAAAGTAAGGCTAGTACCATTTACTCACCTTCCTTTGTTTTACTTACAGACCAAGGCCATAAAACTAGTGTTTCTGCAACTACCTGCTTACACTCCTACCTTTCTGCCTCTACCTCTTCCTTGCTTTCACTTACGTTACAGCTCCAAGGCTTCCACTTCTCATACTGATTGTTTTTCTTTGCACTCTTCTGTGAGGGGGGGGGGTTGCCCACTCTGTTCGCCCTCACTACACTTGGGCTCACTCTGCTCCCCTTCTCTACCCCTATTCCCACACACCCCTGCATAACCGAGACTTATATCAACATTAACCACTCTCCTAACTTCCTCCGATCAAGAATCACCCTCCATCTGCCAATCACACCTCAATTAACCAATACACTATTTGTAACACTCCTCCCTTTCCACACAAGTTAATTGTAACTGTCCTTAATCACTCTACTCCCAACACACTACACCAACACCCCTGTGTCCTTACATCTTCATCACACCATCCAGATAACTTAACATTTAAAAAGAATACACACCATGGTCTTTCTCCTGGCCACACTCTATTCCCTACTGCTATCAGCATACTATCTAACATTCTACACTCACCTGCAGATGCATGTCCATAGCCCCGCACTTTATTATACTAATACCATACACTCCTCAATCTCCTACTTTCCCATCTCCTCCCAACTCTGCAATCACACACCTATTGCATACTTGCACTTCAAATATGTAGTTGCCAGCAATACCACTAACCACATCAGCAAACACCTTCACATAATCTCCAACTTGTCACATAAACATACATGCATATTATCACAGATTCTCCATAGTGGTGATCTACACTCCAATCCTGGGCCACATACTGCACAACATACCATCATGGCTACCATTCCACTCCATCCTCACATTAAAACTACAGACCTTCTCATTCTTAACATAAACCTAAAAAGCCTAGTTAACACAATCTCAGACTTTCATGCAGTCATTGCACAATACTCAACAGACATTCTTATAGCAACAGAAACTTGTCTAAAAACCCATATAAGAGACCCAGACATACTCCTACAAGGTTATAGCAAACACAGGTTAGACAGGATCAGGAAGAAGTGTGGCAAGGTTGCAATCTTCTACAAAGATAACCTAAACATAGACTACCTACCCATCAAATACCCTAATAATAACAACTTTGAAGTCCTAGTAACACAGCTCAGAATCAACCCCCCAAAAATATTACCATAATAAGCACTCACATACCTCCAAACAATAGCTCCACTGCCACTGAGTGACTCATTGCCTCAACCTACACCCATGAAACTATTATCACAGGCAACTTCAACTTAGACTGGAACACTTTCACTGATTACAACCCCTCCATCTTCATAAATCTACATAGTTTCTCCCAAACAATCCAGTTTCCCACTCGAATAGATAAGAATAGCAAAAGGGAATCTATCTTAGACTAGTCACTTATTAACAGTGCCACCCACAAATATCTCTCCGGATGCCTTCCAGATAATTTAAGTGACCATAGACCTACGTACTTAATTCATCATCAGCTCAACCCACGCAGAACCATAGTTTACAAAGTCATACAAAATACCAAAAACTTCTCCAACGAGACATTCTTAGACATGCTCAATAAATGCAACTGGACACCACTCCATCATCTCCAAATTGACCAGGCTGTAACATACTTCAATGACACATTTCTAGCTATTCTAAATCGCTTAGCACCAACTTGTACATGTTGTGTTAAAAATAAGAGATAGCCCTGGATATCAAAAGAAACAATTAGACCTCAAAAACTAAGGGACAAAAGCTGTTTTTGGTACCAGAAAACAAAAGACAATAAAACTCTGCTAGCATATCAGCAGGTCTGCAATCAAAAAAAAAAAAGACAAAAAACATATTATACATCTATGCAAAACAAATATGAAAACACTCCCACAAAGTTCTGGTGAGCAATTAATTCAGTTCTCCACCCAGGTAAAGCTACAACCCCAGAACCAACAACTAATAACCAAAGCATGAGTATTGTCTCACAAATCAACACCTACTTTATAAACACCATCCTCTCCTTAGTTACAGGGAACAATTCCACCCCACCATCTCTTCCATCTAATGTGGAAACTAACAACAACTATTTTGACCTTAAACCTGTCCCAACTAACACCATAAGAACAATGCTGAAAAACTTAAAACCTTCTTCCTTAGCAGCTGCCAACACCCCAATGAGTACCTCAAACTTTCAGCTGATGCCATGGCTCTGCCTATCTCCATTCCAGTAAACAAGTCTATAGCAGAACAATATGTCCCAAAATTACAGAAAATGTCCTATATTACCCCTTTACATCAAGGATGAACATCAACAGAATTAAACAATTACAGATCCATAGTCATCCTTTCCTCCTGTGTCAACATTCTGGAAAAATGTATCCACACTCAATTACTACAATACCTGTTATCTCACAACCTTATCTTTCCCTCCCAACATGGTTTCAGAATGAAACACAGCACCACTACAGCCATAATTAATTTTTCTAATGCCATCAACCAACTGCGAAATTCAAAGCAGCAAGTAGCATCAATCTTCCTAGACATGTCAAAAGCATTCTACACTGTCTCCCATCAGAAACTCCTTAGTACTTTTGCCTCACTGAACCTATCAAAGACTTTCCTATCCTGGTTTCTAAGCTATCTTTCTAACAGACAGCAAGCAGTACAATGGAAATCCAAACTCTCACTACTTCTGCCTGTCTCGGCCAGAGTCCTCCAAAGGTCCATACTAGGACACCTTCTTTTCCACATCTTCTCCAATGATTTAGTCTTATCCACAACAAATGCTAAAGTAGTTCAGTGTGCAGACAATTCAACTTTAATCTGCTCAGCAGGTACCTTACCAGACCTCCAAATTATAGCCCAACAACCTTTTTATGATATAGAAACATATCTAAGTAAATCACAACTAATCCTCAACCCCAAAAAGACACAGTTAATGATATTTACCAGTAGCAAACATTCACCAGCCACACCTCCTTTCAACATTCTATTAGTAAACAACACAGTTATCCAACCATTTGAGCATACAAAATTCCTTGGCTTGACAATCGACAACAAACTCAGATTTGATCAACACATAGCCATCACAATTAAGAAAGTTCACATTAAACTTGTCTCACTGTGCAGAAGCAAGCCATTCCTCACTGACAATACCAGATTAACCATATCCAGTGCCTTCCTCCTGTCTACACTCCTATATGCTTTCCCCCTTTTTACCAACTTAAAAAAATCAGACTTAACCAAATTGGAAAGTAGCTACAACAAAATAGCCCACTTCAAAGCCAACCTTCTCCACGAAATCCACCATTGTACTGCTCTGTGTAAATTAAATTGGCTCGAGCTACCTAACCTTCTTCATCTCTACCAACTTAAATCCACACGCAGTATCATCTTCCATCCTAACAGTTGCCCATCCCTCAAGGAACTTGTTGTTCCCTTCTCATGCCCATGAAGTCTAAGATCTGCAGACAGAAACGTTTTCACAGTAAACAAAGCTAACAGCACTCACGGTAAAGCCCTATTCCCTTATTCTCAAATCAGATAGCCAAATTATGGAGCTCTGTACTCCACACTCTCCAAAACACTCCTAAATCTACCAGTTTCAAACTACTATTTGAACATCTATCCAAGAACTGGTATTGCTCCTGCGCCAAACCTGACTGACAAGATATCAATAACTCGCTCAACACACTGTCCACTCCTTACCTCATTTTCTCCCTCTCCTCAGTGTTTATTACTACTCAAAAAAAAAAAAATATATATATATATATATATATATAAAGGAAATCTCATTTGCTCATAAATATTATTTAATATGTACATATTACTAATTTTATTTTTCTCACAGTGATCTTCACTGAAATGTTTTTGTGTTTTTCTTTTTGAACCTGTACTGTATTGAATACTACTTTGTATAGACTAACTAGACGATGTGTATTCTCCATCTTACTGTATGTATACTATTGTACTATCTAATTATTGTATTTTGCTTATATTTCTGTGGAGCTCTTCTCCCTGGGCCTCTGCTGAAAATGACCTTTTGGCCCAGTCGGACATTCCCAGTAAATAAATAAAATAAATACATACATACATACGTACATACATAAATAAATCAAACCAGAACTAGATAAAATTCCGGCAGCAACTGAATGTGCCAAAAAGCAAAATAAAAATATGGGGTGTAGCTTCAGATGAGAAGGCAAGAAATGTGGAAAATGCATAAGTATAGTTGCAAGTATAGAAAACTCTTGGAACAACCTCATGTTGATCAGGATTAAACACAGGGATGGTTGAGAGGTGAATTTAAACCAAAAGACAAAAGGTTCATTTTGGCAGCCCAAGATAGTGGACTGTGTACACATTGGTTTACAAAGTCCATTGAACATGTGGGAAAAACAAATAAATGTAGGTTTTGTAAATCAGAATTGGAAACAGTTGCACATCTTGTTGCTGGCTGTGATTTACTAATGGCAGAAGGACTGTATACTGAAAGGCGTAATAATGTGGCAAGACTGTTGCACTGGAGATTGTGCAAATATTCTAATACTGAAGTAGCTGAAAAACACTGGAAATATTAACCACAAATCATCATAGAAAATGATGAAGTTTATATTGCATGGGATCACCCATTGCTAACAGTTCAAAAGATAGATGTGAGAAAACCAAAATAATTTACAATCATACATAGAAATGTCACCAATACATGTAACTCCTTATGAATTGCAGAAAGAATCATTACATTGCAGGTGCTATGAAGAGCACTTCTGTCTAACATCAAAGGTTGAAACAATACTAATTTCATGAACTTTAATCATACTTTGACTTGGTAACTGGGTCTATTCCCATCATGGTCTTAGAAACCCAAAAGACATGGAGACATAAAAAGCGTGAAGAACAGGCATTGCAGTGTTGAAATATGAAGGAAAAGAATGAAAACTTTTTTTTTTCTGTTGAGTGACTGGATGCCCCCCCTGGTACCTAGATAAATGAAAATATTGTGGGAGAATGGAAGTTCTACACCTTTCCTAGGACAATGAGTCCAGCAGCAATGCCCCATTCCCAGACACTACTTATCTAAATAACTGCTATGAGCATAGGTCTTGATTGTCTCACATAGATACATGATGGACCAATTTGACAGGAGCACCTGTTGGTCAAAGGAAATTAGTATGCTTAAGGTCATGCATGAGTATAAGGTCAGGCATAACTTATTTCTGAGATTTTCCTTTTACTCTGTTTTGACTGTCTTCAGTATTATCTGATCTGTCTTACTTGCACTTCTACTAATTTAACTGTGCAAATAAAACATTAATACTTTTAAACTTATAAAGACTTAAAATAGATTTTGACATGCATACAATTGTTACCTTTACAGAGTGTATTTGCATTTAAATCCATATGTCAGCATTGGTAGTCATCTTTATTTTTGTGACATATCATGTAAAATGTATTTTATTATATTGTCTAGCTGTATGAAACAAGATATTTGGGTATTCTCCTGAACTGGAACCAGTAAATTCAACACAAGAAACAATAATTCATTCCAGGTAGCCACAAATACCAGCTTAACACTGTATTTGATACAAACAAACACAGCGGTTAAGCAGTTTTGTCTCTTAACAGGACATCTTCAGAACCAAAGTGTCATTGATAAAACCCATGTTTAAAAAACTTAGTGAATCAACTATTAATGTACACACCCCCGTTACTGACCAATCAAACGTTACCACATAAAAAACATCATTCTACCTGCCAGAAACACAAAAAACTACTTACTAAATAAAATATTGTCATATAAAAAATGATAAATGAATTAAAGTATTATATACAAGACGCCCTTCTTTTCAGTTCACTATGAACAGATATACAGACATTTAGACCTGGGGGTCAGGCCGCATTCAACTTCAATTGCCAAAACATCTCTTGTTGTAGCAAATGGTTTAATCCCATGAGAATGCATGTGCCTGTACTTGTTCTAAAATAAGAAAAGAAGACTTCTTGAAACCCACACCATTCAAAAAATGCTTGGCCAGAACATTTCTCAAATCTCGTTTGTGAATGCTATACATATGTTGGTAAATCCTATTATTTAGAGAATTCTTTGTCTTTCCAAGTTAATAAGCTTCACATGTCTCACAAATAGCCAAATATACCACTCTAGCTAATTAAGGACTGGAAATTGGACTGTGTTTCTTTTCTTATTTTAGAACAAGTACAGGTGCATGCCTTATCAGGGAATTGGCAAAACTGTTTGCTGCAAACAGAAATGTTTCAACAATTGAAGTTGAATGCAGCCACCACTCCAGGTGTAAGCAACTGTATTTCTATTCACAGTGAACTGAGAAGAAGGGGGCATTGTATATAATATTTTTATTAATTTCTCATTTTTTACATGACAGTATTTTATTTAGTAGTTTTCCTGTTTCTGTTAGGTAGAATGACATTTTTTTACATGGCAATGTGTGCTTGATCAATAATTGGAGTGTGTGCATTAATAGTTGATTCATTGATGTTTTTAAACATGGGTTTTATCAATGGCACTTTGGTTCTGAAGGTGTCTTGTTAAGAGCCAAAAGTACTTAACCGCATTATTTCTTTGTATCAAATAAAGTGTTTAGCTGGGATTTGTGGCTCAGTTACTTGTTTTTTATATTGTCTAGCTGTACAATCTCTGTAACATGTTTTATGTAACATTACTTTTGTATTTCAAGCTTTTCTCCCCAGACCTCCTCTAAAAAGGGATTCACACATTATTTCTTCATAATCAAAAGCAAAGCAAAATAAAATAAGTAATCAATAAAATACATGCACCTAATAAATACTCTAAAGAGTAGAAGCTCAAGCCTTTTCACTGACATTCTACCCTCATGGATATTAAACTCTCACTTCTCTTTATTTGCACTCTACAAATCATTTAATTTACAAGCTGAGCCATGAAAGATGACAGTCTAAAGACTTAAGCTTTATCCTATTTCATATAGCACACTGCCACCCAAGAAAACTCAACTCATTTGTACATCTGATGGCAGTCAAGGCCAATATATATAGCAGATTATATTGACAGAACATATTTGTTGCTATACAATGAGAAGCACCATTCATCTTTGGTTGTACATGGGAAATAACTGTGCTCTTCCTGTCCACAGTACAATCACAAAAAGAATCCATATATGGTCATGTTTATGATATGTTTATCTATTGTTATACCAGACTGAAGATTAGAAATGGGATTATAGAAAAGAGGTGAAAAGGGGAAGTAAGCATGGAGTAGAAAAAATGGTGAGCAAGTAAGGAATGAGCAGGATTGTGGTAGAGAAGGAGGACCATACTTTTTGTGGGACAGGTACTGATTTTATATTTATAAAGAAAAGCATATGTTGGGGAGGAAAGTAGGGTGAGTAAGAGGAAGGTAAGAGGATTTGTTTAGGTAGCAGAGGAACATAGACATGATGTACAGGGTTTGTGGTACACAATGATGATGGGGGAACACAATGCTGAAGGAGACATCAGACAAATGGAAGAAAATGAGTGGAGGAATGGACAACCAACAGGGGTGAGCATAGACACAGAAGGGAGAGAAACGCCATAGTGGGGGATAGGATAGAGTGTTTTACGGCTGCAGTCTCTGCCACTTGATACCCTGTCAGAGATTAATCACCACCCTAAGTGCTGTTGCCACTGAGTCCTATCTGAGATGGCAGTTTCAATAATTGACAGGGGACACAACTCAACAGGTCAACTTACAAGGTTCACCATTTGGCTGAGTTAAGCATCTAACCTCCTGCCTATATTATCTCTCCACAATTTCTGCCAGTTGTTGATGGGTGACAAAAGCTTCACCTCCGCTAGCACTGTTATTAGCTAGTACTATTGTACCAGCATCAGGTGCAGGGCTTCCTGAAGTTGGTTGTGCAGGAGTAGTATTAGCAGATGACGCAAGCTGTGTCTTAGGTTTGCTGGGTGTTTCTGGTGGTGGCTGGGGTTATGGTAGTGATGATGCTGCTTAGACCACCTGGGGAGGCAAAGATGATAGTTGGATGGGTGCATGTCACTGCGCTGATGCATAGAATAGTAAATGAAATGGAGAGATACAAAATAAACAAAATTAAAATATGTAATAGAGAAGATAGCAACAAAGGGGTAAGAAAGAAGTACAGATCCAAGCAATACTGAAGTTCTTACTATGATGAGAATGATGCAGTTTAATATAATATACATGTTGGACCAAAAACACTTACAAATTAAACAAGTCTGTTACTATGTATAACTGAAAAGGGGACTTGAATCAACAATCATCATTACATGCAGTCTGACATAGGATTAATATGACAAGTGATTTAGACAGACAAAATATTTCTCTAGCCCAAGATGCAGTAATGATGTCTGAGACAAATGTATATCGTATACAAAGAAAATGTGGCTCAGACCTACATTTTAATTACAGATGATATGAAAGGAAACAACTAATATTTTATTGAAACTTGCCCATGCAACTAATAATGATGAACTTACATATTTGTCCTGTGTAATGCTGCAGTTATAATAATGCCACAGAAAAACAAACCTTAACTAATCTTCATGAAAACAAAAGTGTGAATGGGTAGGTATTGAAGTTATAGACATCCTGCTATTGTGAGAAGCATAGCCTCAACATCCAGACCCACTTGTACACATATGAAAGAAGATGTATGTCTAAACAAACTAATACTAATAAATAGTCATACTGTTACCTTTGAACTATGGCAGCAGTGACAAAAGTCGTGCAGGTATATGAATGTTATGCGTTTTGTAATAAATCCCTAGTACTGTTAATATTAAAAGCAAGACAATTCAAAGTATTTATACTCACCCTGGCACTCTGTTAGGGGCTCCAGTCTTCTCTGCAGCTGTCTATTCCTTTTGATATCTTCAGGGGTTATAGACATACAAAGAGTAGTGTGTAATATTAGTGGATTGCATGCAGTGCCAGTTAAAAATTGTAGCTTACAGATGTTCTACGTACAGCACCTAAGTGGTACCCACTCCTTAACTTCATTCTTTCATTGATGTAGGTCAGGATTGGTGTCCTTCCTGTCACTATAATGGTGCTGGCACTGTTCCTCTGTGCATGGGATGTCAAGTTGCACAGATGAAAACGCGAGTTACAGTATTCTAGGCTTCGGTCTTAATCCTGAGGCTCTAAACCACAGAAGAACAAAAAAACTATTAAAAAGCCAAACACGAAGGAGAAAGCCTGGAGTAGAGACCAAAATAAAATCCAATAGACCAGTTGTTAGTTGTAAGCACTTTCGTTCACTTTATTATAATGAACTTCTTCAGACAATTAAAACAACTATTACCCCCTCCCTTTTATACACTGAATAGTCACATGATTAATCACATTAAAATCAACTTTCACATAAAAAACCCTAAAAGTTTTAAAGTCACAAATGTATATATATATATATATATATATATATATATATATATATATATACACACTCATGTTGGAAATACCACCATTTTAATGTGCAAAGCTTTCTGGTTAATACCCTTCTTCGTTGCATATAAAAATGTAGTTAAAAACATTCACTTTATAGTCCTTTTAAATAACATCATGTGACACAATCCCCTATCACAGAACATTTTCAGTTATGCAATTGAAGCAACAATACATCCCTGAACCAGCACACACTTCCACCAACACTAGCTTTTATCAACATTAAAGGACCCCACACCAGTGCTGACTTTTCACATGAAAGCACTTTTTACTTTCATAATCCTCAGCACTCACACTCACACATTTCCTGGTGAAAGACATGAACTTCTGTACTTCCTGTTCCACCTGTACAAATTATGACAGCTGTGCTCTACTCTTTGTAAATTGTTACTTGGGTTGTCTGTCTGTGATGCAGAGTGTGGCCAGCCTATGCATGGATAAGCACAGACTGGAGTTGGTTTAGCATGCATTGTTTCTATTGTAGTGTATCTGCTTACCAGTGCCATGGTGTACTCTGCCTCCCTCCATCTGACATCTCTGGCTGCCGGCTCTTTCTCTGACTCCTTGTTTGATTCAGCCTTTAAGCCTGTTGTTTTGGGAACTGATGATCCTGCAAGTGTCCACCTTGATGTAACTGCTTCCTAAGTATGACATCATATAATATTGCACACACAGCCAGTATTTTTCACATGAGCTAGGGTTAAACTGCAGGGTACCACTAGATGAATCCAGGCAGCAAAAACATGCCTTCAGCAGGCCAGACACATGCTCAATAATGTTTTTGTTTGCAATTCTGCCCAGCTGTACACATGGCTTTGAGTTTGTGGATTTCTTATGCATGTCACAAGCCAGGCTTAAAGGACATATCCAGCATCAATGGCAGGATGACCCTGTGTGAAGTCACTCTCATAAACCGTTAGTACAGGTCAGAGGTGTGCCATATGTGAGAGCAATGACAACTGCCTCGGTAAACTCCACAGACATTGTAGCTGGTACGTGTGTATTACAGACCACCTATCAGTTGACAAAGTGATACCCTTTGAATTTCATATACCTCCTACCTAGTCCTTGAGATGAGGCCTATATTTTAATGTGTGCACAGTCTATGGCAACCATTACCTCTGAGATGGGTGGGCTATATTACAGAAATCCTGCATTGTGTTTTCTGTCCACGTTGGGGTATGTGGGAACCACATATGCTCCCCCATGCTGAAGCATGGCATCGAGAAACTGATGGAGTATTCTCAAGGCAGATGCCTGAGATACACCCACTGTGTCCCCAGCAGGTTATTGAAAGGTCCCTGTAGCTAATATACATAGTTAATATAAGTAAAGCCACACTTACAATTGTATCCTTTGGAATCAGTACTCCATGTCTTCCACAGGACTGCAGGCAAGGCCATTATAAGTTAACAGTTTCTTTAATGGTGCTCCTATTAACACAGTATTGGTCCACCATGTCAGTGTTGTGGATGTCAGTGTTGTGGAGTGGTTGGATGACCCTCTGCCTACAGGAGTAATGCTGTATTTGTCATGCATGGCAGCAGCAATAAGAATTTCTTCTATACAGACATTTACTAAAGCTGCAACTACTAATATTACTTTCCAAATTACTCAGTCTTAGCATGAGCATTCAACTGAGTTCAAACATACAGCAGACACAGTTCCTTTCTGCAGCATTTATATGTTTCTACATCACAGTTATCATTTTGTTTTGCCTTGTTATAATACACATTATATGACAATTAGCACACACTGTGACATACCAAGCTACTCAGTCTGCCAAGGTTGTGGGGCCTGGCTTTCTGAACTGCAGACACCCTGCACATACCTGCTCATTGTGCAAATTTACTTAGCGTGATGTGATTGCCTTTCTGTACTACTTTTGTTAAAATTGCTCTTTTAAAACTTGGTATGTTGCAATCCTCAGTTCTTCATAGCAAAGAGCATTCTGTGACAAGAAGTGCAACTTCATTCTGCTTCTGACATGCTTTTATGCTGTTAATGTCAAGTTAATAACTGCAAACCTTTTCTACCAAAGTTACTTAAACATTCAGGCATAAAGCTTTCATGATTATTTCAAAGTATTTTCTTTGTTGTACTGGGAAATAAGACACCTCAAAAAGCACCAAAAGCTCTATGACCTGAATGGAATTCATAAGACTGATTACTCTATGTGTATCTATATTTATAAGTGCAATACTGATTATATTATATTTTTCAAATTATATTCCAATTTTTTGTCTATGTATAACTTTCCTATTCTTTTGCAAATGTGTAAGCTTAGGCCAGATTCATTAATGCTAAGTGTACACAATCTGCATTCAATGAGATACCTAACACATTTCTTGTGGTTTCTAGTCACTCAGAAGGATTACACTAAGTGTTCATGTAGTCTACACTTTATGAAGCCCCCTCACTATTTAAGGCTGGTAGAAAATCAATAGGAAAACAAAAATTAGGAGGAAGAAGATGTGAGTTATGCTTGTATTGTCAGTTCACTCAGAACAGTGTACACTTATTGTACACTTAGTGTAGACATTAATGAATCCCAGGGACTCTGTGTTTCTATTTTACTAGAATATTGCATTGTTGCAACTCTTTTCCTGCTTTTGGCCTGGGTCATGACTAAAAAGGTCCTTAGACTGTTTCAGTTATCCAGTTAAGAAAAATAAGAAAACTCATTGAGGCAAGCAAGTAAGTTGAAAATATTTTCACACAAGTACAAGCTGAAGAAAAATGTTAAGAACAGACATTTTTATTGCCTTTGGTATAAAAATCCTCAACAGAAATCTATCAGAAGTCATCATTAGCTGAAATGAATCTAACCTGCTGTAGTAAACAGGTAGATCTGACATAGAACTCTCTGGCCCAGTCAGCTGTTGATAGGTCAGTACTGAAACTATAACAAAAATTGCACATGGCCCATCAAACACTCTCCTACAGTGTACCATTTCCTAAAAAGAAAATAATACCCGACTGAGGAAAAAAAAAAAACAGAAATGATTGACCCCGGGATTCATGAAGCTCAGCGCAAGGCCGGCGTTAGGCTTGCACCGTCCATGTGGCGTGAAGATGGCGCAGTAGCACCGAATGCATATTAATGAAGGCGCGCTGCCGCCACAGCCACGTGCAAAGGAAACGAGCGCGAGTGCATAGGGCATGTCAAAGTGCTGCACGGAGGTGTGGAAATGTCAGCTGTCGACGTGCAACCTAAAATGCTTGCATATAACAATTTGCATGCAATCTGTTGCAAGTACGGAAAACCAAGAAAAACAAACTGTGTCAAGGTGATCGAAAAATCACAAAGTCCTCTCCACGATAGTTAGTCTGAACGCACCTTTTATTCAAAAACAGAGGTTGTAGCGAATACGTTGCTTGTTTTTGAATAAAAGGTGCGTTCAGACTAACTATCGTGGAGAGGACTTTGTGATTTTTCGATCACCTTGACACAATTTGCATGCAATAGTAATCACATCTGTCAGTGTCCGTGGATACTGAAATGTATGAAAAGCATGCAAGACAGTCCCTGCGAACACAAAATTAAGAAGCAAACACAAATGCATGGTAGGGAATAACGGGTCCCCATCCCTCGAACAAATAACATTGGAAACCGTGTGCCCGTAGTCCAATGCAGTGTAGATAGTTATACCAAGTGGAAGTGAAACGCATCATGTTAGCGCACCAATAGCTATGTCCAGCCCAATGATCAGGGTCACCAGCTGTCCCACATTGTGAGGGAGAGTACACAGCTGGGCAGATGTGTCCATAACAAAACCACGACAAATGTAAATATCCAGTGACTGCATGACAGAATTATATCCCACAACGCATGTAATAGTCACATACAATAGGTATGTCCATATGTAAACATACCGTATGTGACAAGAAATAGAATAAGCAAGAAAACTAAACAGAAGGAGCATATAAACTGCTACAACAATAAGGGAACATGTAGGCTTAAAAGAAAAGTATTATCCATAGCGTTGCTTGTGGGTATGTGTTGTCCAGTACAATCGGATATGTGTCTGTAATATATCCCATCCTGGACATAGGAAAAGGTGGCACCCTACCAATGATCAGAGCAGTCAGCCAAAATCTGTACATATGTGGTCCAAGCCGTACTTGTCAGGATGTGTCACAGTTGAACGGGTATTACCTGGGTGTACCAACCATGTCATGAAAGTGAAGTATGGGCGTGTACCTATCTGCGTGATGTATAGCATGTGGAAGGTGAAACATGCCAGGGTAGTCCACACAACCTGACATATGTAGTGTATGCAATGTGTTACCTTGACCGTGTCATGGGCCATCAACCAAAGCAGTGATGGATGGAGTGTCAGGAATATGTGTGTGGGGGTGATGGGTAATGGTATAATCCTCAAAGGCGAGACTGTGTTGTATGCAGAATAGGTGAACTGGAGGTGTATGAGTGAGCAGTGGGTGAATTAGAAAGAAACACAAAGAACATGTATACACATCTGCAATACAACCTGACAGGCCATACTGTAGAAAACAATCCCACAAACATATGAATATTAAAATGTGCAATACAAATGTACAGAAATGTCACCGGCACATACCCACAGAATGGTCCTGATGGAACCAGCCCGTTCAAATGCAACACACCTGGATGCATAATTGAAAACCCAGCATCCCCCCCACACCATACAACCTGCCCCCATACCTGAACATCCACCAAATCCAGCCATACTTGGCCTACTAGCTTGGCGCAGCCACATCTACACATAGAGACCACTACTCATATGTAGTAGGCAGTGTCACCCTAGGCAGTTTCAGGATTGCAAACTATGTATTCCTTGCATGTAAAACCCCCAACACATTTTTGTAAAGCCAAAAGAATGTTTGGTATTGCTCTTGTTAAATTTTTGGATATCCCTCATGGGATAAGTAACTTGTGTAAACATCGAAATGGGTATCAGAACACGATGTCCAGTCCTGTAGACATCTGGACACAAGTTCGAATGTGCAGTAGTGGTGCACGAAACTGTCCAGCCCTAGACAGTCATGCAGAACCTACTACCCAGGATCAAACACCTGCCCGTGATGCACGCGTCCCCACATGAATAATCAAGAGAATATATTGTACACATTTGCATAGTGGCACTTGGAAATAGGGTGATGCAGGCACTGACATAAACAGGGTACCCCCTGATCCACTGTGTGAGGAACAGTCACTGTGTGGGTAGGTGTGTCCCGACCAACAATGATACAATGCCAAATGTCCTGTGATTGTAGGAAATAACTATGTACCATACTGCATGTAACAGTTGCCTAAAGCAGTCATGTCAGGATAGAAAATGCGTAATTCGTACAAGAAACAAACTAACAACTAAACTGCTAAAGGTATAGGCTCTCAGCTAGGAAAATAATGAATGTTCTAAACCTACACTGACCATGGGTATGTGTTGGCCTAAACAATCTGGTGTCCCCAGAATATATACCAACATGTACATATGACAATGTGTCAACCCTACCAATGGGTAGAGCATTCGCACAATAACTGGCCAGCCTCTTAATCACTCACAAAGCCAGTAACCTTTGGAGGAAAGGTGTTGAATGAGAATGACTTATTACAACAAATAAGAGTAATAGATGCATTTAACTGCAGAAAATAAGTAGTAATACGAATCTGTCAACACGTTCCAATTTAATAGTACTAATATGGTAGAAGTGTCCATGATTGTCCCTGATTTGTCATAGCCTTGTCCCTGTAGAAACTATTCCCCGAGTATCACAGAGGTCCGTACACATATGTACACCAACCAACTGTCACATTTGTTGACAGAACTATTGCATACCTGTAGTGAATTTATAACTTCATAGGTTGGTACTAGGCTATCAGCCCTAGGGCCTATACAAGCCTAGCCATAACAATTCCCTAACTGATGTCCAGAATAATATTCATCGTATATATAAATGAATGAAATAGTCAAATAAATGAATGAAATAGTCAAATGTGAAGGGAAACACACAGAAACCTGCCCCCAACCCTGTATTAGGTAGTGGAACCACTCCCTGCCGTATATTATGTAGTGCCGACCTAATAATGTGGTCAGAGATGCCCAAACACCTGCATATGTAAACACAGGTAGAATGTTAAAATCTGGACTAACTCTATCCATAGGCTACATCTGATATTTAAACAGATACAGGGCAGTTCTCGTCACCAGTCAGACAAGCCTAAACCCAGATCAGCACATGCACACCCTGACGTATGTGCGAGGACTATAAGCGTAGGTGTTCTGAATATCCTTGGAGTGAGTAGACATGCAGCACGGGTCCAGAGCAGTATGAAATAGGGAATGTCGGAAGTGTAGTACTGCATTTTTCCCAGCAGGAGAATGGATGCCTGCTGTGTAAGTGAAGCGGTGAGGCGTATGTCAGAGTAGCTATGAACCATGGGTATACATATAAATGAGGCAGAACAACAATAGTGTAGTGGTTAGAGAATCCGCCTAACATAAAGGCATTCCTGGTTCAAGTACGACTATAGCACATATTAATTTATTGTGTAATGAATGCCTCTGTGCTGTAAAGCCAACATTTAAACATGTAAAGGTGAACGCGTGTCTCACATGGGGCCGTTAACCAGACTCCATCAATCAAAGTGGTACTTTCATAAGGAATAAGGCACATCTAATCACAAAGAATGTCAGTAAACATATGTAACTCACAATAAGTAGATGCAAGTGCACCTGTGTGGGTGTAATCAGCTGGTAGCATAGCAAATGTATGTTGTCTTGTACAGCTGTAATTTTTCTATATACATATATATATATAGATAAAGAGATAGATAGATGTTTGTATAGATAAATATCCACAGACATTAAAGAAATATACAATTATCTATATATATATATATATATATATATATATAAAATGAACGCCGAAAGATGAAAGCAATCATAAGGGTTGTGAAGGGAATCTAGAGCAAGTAAGGTATTATAAAGTGCTTGCAGCGTATGTCAGATAAACCTGCACAAGAGTGAGTAGAGCACCGCTATTCACACCAGAGGCAGGGTTATACCAGTGGCCATAACATCGTTGAAGTGCTACGTCAACATTATACACGGAAAATGTAGTACATGTTGCGACCACCTACACTTGTAACCCGCAAATCGTTTGTAATCCATAACACCAGGAAAGGCACGTATGTGCAAATATGAATGGATGGGGACCCTGTGAATACACGAGATGGTACAAAATGTGTGTAGGGCCCCAACACTCTGGAGAGGGCAATGTGTAAAGGTGTGTCATGGCTGCGATATCAGGTGGATAATGGCTGTTATGCGTGGAAACTCAACACGTGTGTGCTGAAGAAACTATGGATATGCGATTATGGACACAGGAGTGCTAGGGTATGTTGCACCGGTTGCAATGGAGTGGCCCATGGAGGTCAGCTAGTACATAGGTGCGATTCCCAGATAGAGTGTCGTCTGCTTGGAGACATGCGTGAATGGGCGTATCGTCGTCAGACGTTGTGCGTCAGGGCTGGCAGCCCGGCACGTAAAACCTATCTGCCAACCATGAGCGGAACGGAGTTCTGCTGTGACAACCCCAAACAGGGAAAAGCAGAAAGACACAACTACATGCAGACATCAATATGTTGACGTACAATCTCAGTAACACAAACACTCATTCTATTAACATTAATAATATGAATGTGCACAGAAACAAAAACAGTAGCAGGAATAATAGGCTGCTCATACGAGTAATAGATCGAATGACACTGTATCACATCGCACTTATCAGCGGCACCCCAGACATGAAAAACGTGCGACATATGTCTGCTGTATAACGTGCAGTATACTGATCACAAGGTTACCAGAGTGAAGTGTCCGTGTCATAATGACTAAGGCGATACTATGCTGTTGAAGCAGAGATAAAACCCAATACGCATGTGTAAGTGTCTATGTCCGGGAAATGTGTAGGTTAATGGACACACACATCTGTATATAGATAAAAACATATATATATATATATATATATATATATATATATATATATATATATGTGTGTTTGTATATATATATATATATATATATATATATATATTTATATACACATATATATATATACAGATATATATATATATACATATATATATATACATATATATATATATATATATACACACACATATATATCTATATATATATATATATATATATATATACACATCCAACAGGTATTGATATATACACATACACACAAAACAAATATATATATCATTGTAGATATACACATGTACATAACTAGGTTACTTTACAGCAATTGGGGTAACATATTTACAGACCTGGCATATGTGACTGGAAGGTCAAATAAATAAACGTTGTACCCCCCACACCGCCCAGCTAGGCCGGTCAGACATACAGACAGGCAATAAAGATAAATACACTGCTGCTGTCCAAAACACCGGCAGAAAAGTACCAGTGGGAGAGATCTGCAAGGTCTACACTTTAAACATGGATAACGGTGTCCCTTGCATGGCCCCAAAAATTCACTGTACGTGTGAACCCGTGGTTATCGATGCGAGCAGGATGTAGGTGTACGTGGAACAGTAGGTTGTGCAAGTGCGATAATACATGGGTTGACAAAACATACGACATGTGTCCCAAGACGGGGAGACTGGGCAATGTGTAGAGGTGTGCTCATACCCCAGCTGCACTCACAGGAAGTATTTGTCATGAGTGCTGTAGAGGGGTGCCAGGTAGGTGAACCATGGGTATGCAATAATGGGCTTAAGTGTGCAGGTGCTGGTTGGCAGAGATGTAGTAGGCCTGCCCAGTGGAAGTCATTAATATTCCTATGTGGGCATAGCAGACGCCTATACCTCCCAAACATGAAGAGCACATCTACTGGATAGTCTGTAAACCATCAGGGGAATGCATAGGGACCAAATCAGTGCTGTGTACCCGATTAGCATGGATGTCCATAGTTATGAATCAGAATGTAACAAAGTCCAACTAAACACTTCCAGAACTAGTGATATTAGGTGGACAGGTGGTGGAATACAGGTAATGACAGATGACAACATGTATGAGTCATAAACAGCATGAACCTCAACAAACGTGAATGAATACATATGCTCTGTGACTGTCAATGTGTCTGGTTAATAGAACCAGTCATCTAAATGTGTCCCACAGGGTGTTATGCAGTGTTCCTGATACAGTGTCCATTCTCCCCCATTGATATGTGAGGTCTGCTAGTGAGGGAAAGTGCATAATTTGCTGATCACCTTAGGTAGATGATAGCATCATAGATGAGATGTACCCCCGTATGCCTTTGAGGGACACACCCATCTAGGCAGTTGTGTCCTGCAAAATGAATGTTATGGCACATGGCCTGTGAGTTCTGGAAAGGAGGCCATATATTGTGTGTAGTGGTGTCAGAAATTAATTTGTTGTATCAGAAACAGCTACATGTAATAGGAAACAGTCTTAGCAATTATAATGCTACAGGAATAACCTTAACATATGCAAACCGTTGAAGTAGTCATTTTACTACTGGCTGTGGGTATGTGTTGCCTTGACACATGTGATAGCTCTACATATAGGATCTATAGGGCCGCCACCATTCTGAATGGCCAAAGTGGGACCTGCTCTGTAGAAATGTCAGATGTACCAGGGCAGAACATACCTACAGCCATGCATAGTACAGAAATATACATATCAGCACAAATCAAAGTGTAGTCTAGCAGCAGTAAAGTTGCTTATGCTACTACATATAACATATTGACGTGTCAGGTATACAAGACCAGTAACAAGCAACCACTACAGGCATGTGGAATATGAGAATGTCCCCTAATCAGGATAGTTGCAATGGCCAGAGTATTGTCACATGACATATGCAGAATGAGGGACTGTCCCATGCAAAGTGGGAAAAATGTTACTCCTACAGTCTCCCGTTATGCAATCTGAAAGGTAGAAAATGTACAGTAGGTATGCGGTAGCATGACTCGGCAGACAGCTGCGTTAACAAAATAACATTCACATGTCCGCATTGCAGAGTATCAGTTCCTATGTATCAGGTAGATCGGAGCAGATCGTATGAGGAACACGCATATAATATGATTACATCACTGGACAGGCTGCCGAGTCCATACAGTCGAATGCCTGCCATCGCCAAATGGTTAGACATACCCGATACTGTAGTCCTGTAGTCTAATGTAATACGCATCACAAGGGATCGCACACACACAGCGTGAGTGACAAATGTAAGCACAAATGTCGGTGAGTGAGCAGCTGTAAACGTGTTTGTCTACCAGTATGCCAGTAGTGCACTGTCAAAGAAATGTGGAGTCTAAACGGGTATAAGGTGCTGTAACCAGAGGTCAGCAGTGCTTAACAAAGTGCAAACCCACGCACAACTGCACCCACCTGCTGGAATGTGCCTTATCCAGTCCGTATCCAAAGGCGTCGGCCTGTCCGCAAACAAAGAACTGTCCTATTCACGTGTTGGTAACAGTACCCTGTGCACATAGCTCATGTGAATAAACAATAGAACATGGCATATGTAGAGACAATAGACCACACACACACACACACACACCATACATTACAGTCATCCAACAGTATAGCAATGTACTGGCAGATTTGTCGGGAACACTGGTGTATGCATGCATGTCCGTCCTGTGTTTCAGTTCATAGGTTCATAGGTAGGTACTAGGCTATTGGCCCTAGGACCTATGTAAGCCTAGCCAAAGATACCCTGGCTTTCGCCACCCAAGAAAATTATTTTCCTGTGCCACTGTTGAGCAGAGCCACAGAAGTGATCCCCGGGGTGAATTTCCTATCTCCCATCCAGTCATCAAGATTTTTCTTGAACAGTGCTAATGAGGAGCTTTGTTTGATATAGATAGGTAATTTGTTCCAGAGTATGGGAAGTCTCTGGGGCAGGAATCTATCCCTCCAGCATATTCTGTTTATTGTGGTGACGAGGTTTAGGTCCCTAGAGCATGTAGCTCATAGGGATTGGGATTTCTTTAAGTGGAGCATGTCTAAAAGCTCTGGGTTTGACATAGCTTTGTGTGTTAGGCAGAGATCGCCTCTGAGTAGGTGATATGCAACGGAGTAAAGCTGCAGTTTTTTGAGACGGTCTGCATAGGGCATCTCTTTGAGGCCGGTAATCCTCTTTGTGAGGTATTTCTGTGGCCTTTCCAGTTGTTGTAGATGTCTTGTGAGGTACATACCAAAGGGGGAATTGTACTCTATAATGGGTCTAATGAGTGATGAGTAGAGGGGAACAATGACCTCTTTTTTCCTGGATGAGAAACCTTTTGTGATGAGGTGTGCCACATAGAAGGATTTCCTGACTACTGTGGCGATGTGATTATCAAAGGAGAGACTACTGTCCACCTGTGTCCCAAGGTCTCTTATCACACTTTCGGTGTTAAGTAGACTACCACCTATGTGGTAGTTCATGGGTACTGAGTTTTTACCAAAAGGAATGACAATGCACTTTTTGGCATTGAGCTTGAGGCCATGGCTTTGACATCAGGCATCTGTCTCAGCAAGGCCCTTTTGTAGGATGTCCACATATTTTGGAGTTTTGATTATGGCTCCTAGTTTGCAGTCATCTGTGAACTTTGTTAGCCAAAGACCTTCTGTGTTGGCCTGTACTTCAGAGAAGTAGATACCAAACAGGAGAGGACCCAGGACTGAACCCTGTGGTACTCCACTTGTCACTGGTCTGAAGCTGGATTTGGAGTCTGCTACTTTCACAGTGTGGGTTTTGTCAGTGAGCCAGTTGGAAACCCATCTGGTGACATAGGGATTTATACCTAGTTTAGTGAGTTTATCTATAATTCCAGAGTGGGGGGTGGTGTCAAAAGCCTTGGCGAGATCTAGATAGGCTGTGTGAACCACCTTACCCTCTTCTACGGCTTTGGTGACTGCTTCAAAGAAGTCTATCAGGTTTAGGAGACATGATCTGCCTTTTACAAACCCGAACTGGGTGTGGTCCTGAGTTTGGAGATTACCAATGTCATTGTTTATAAGTTCCATGATGATACGCTCCATAGCCTTGCAGACCAGGCTCGTTAGGCTAATTGGTTGGTAGTTTTCAGGGTCTGTGGTGGCTCCCCCTTTGTGGAGTGTGATAACTGTTGCTGTGTGCCATTCAGTGGGCACATAGCCTGAGGTGAGGCTATGATTGAACATGGTACTTAGGTGGGGTGCCAGTTTGTTCTGTAGTTCATGTAGAACACAGCCTGGGAAATCATCAGGTCCCATGGATGCTGTGTTCTTGGCTTTGGATAGTGTGTTTTTTACCTGTGCAGCCGTGATTACAGGAACTTTGCATTCTTCTGGTATAGAGATGGTCCCTTTAGGGGATGACAGAGGGGTAAAGTTAGCACTGAACCTATCTGCCAGGTGTTGGCAATATCCGTTGGTTCTGTATATTTAGTGCCATTGTGCTGTAACTCAGAGCAGATCTGAGTGTTGCCATTGAGATTCTTGACATAGCTATAGAATGCTTTGTGGTTGTCTTTAGAGTCAGTGGCAATTTTGTTTTCATACCTAGCTTTGGAGGATTTTATGAGGGATCTCAGCTTCTTACTGAAGCTGACCAGGGAGTTTCTCCCATCATGGGATTTTACTCTTTTTTGCAACAGTTTCTTTCTTCTGTTGTAGAGTTTGTTTATGGCAGGGGACCACCAGATTGGCTTCCTTTTTTTGGAGGATAGCATCTTGGTTCTGTTAGGGATTGCATGATCCATGCACTCATGTAAGTGCTTATAAAGTGCATTTGTGTAGGATTCAGCAGTCATACCTCTATTGTCCATCAGCATGGGTGTCGTGAAGTTTGCCACTTCTGTCTTATGAAGCGTAAAGTTGGCTTTGGAGAATTTTTTTACTGTGGTTTCCCTAATGGGGGGGTGAGGAAGGGATGTGGATGTCTAGGGTGATTAGCTTATGGTCGGATCTGACCAACGAGGAATTGACCTCTGGTGTGGAGCACCAGTTGCTCATGTTGGTAATAACCAGGTCTAGGATATTGCTGCTCCTGGTGGGGGTGTGGATAAGTTGATCCATGGCATTGGAATTTATGAATTCCAGAAAACGTTGAGCACAAGAGTTGGTACATGAGTAGTTTTCCCAGTTAATTGTAGGGTAGTTAAAATCGCCCATTATTAGGGTGTTAGGTTGTACCCTAATATTTTCCAGTGTATTAAGAAATGAGGAGTTGGAATTCTGGGGCATGGTGGGGGATCTGTAGAAATCTACAATTTGGATTGTGGTCTTGCCCAGAGTTAGTTGCACTTGGATAATCTCGGATGCATTATGCTGAGCAACTAGTCTGGAGGTGTGGATATCCTTAATGAATATGGACACGCCTCCGCCTTTAGTGTTTCGGCCCGGGTTAGGTGGCTGAAAGGTGTGGTATGAATTGTAGCCTGGTAATGCAGGGGTACTCTCTGGAGCCTTGAACCAGGCCTCTGTCACTGCACAGATGTCGATGTTCTCCATTTTAAGGAGTGCTTCGAGAGAGTGCATTTTGAGGTTTAGACTTCTAGCATTGAGTAGCAATGCCCTCAGATTCTTCTTGCCTGTACCTGTTAGGGTGGTGAATTTTTCATTTGAACCTTGCCTAAAAAAGGCACTATAGGGGTGGCTAGAGCCTTAGCCAGTATCCGGAATCCCAGGGGTGACAGGTGCAGGCCATTTCTGGCAAAGCATCGCGGCTTGTCGATCATGTCATCCCAGGCAGACAGATACTGGATCCCCTTAGAATGACACCAGAAGCTTAGCCAATTGTTGAAGTCAATCATTTTGTCCTTGTACTGTGGTATCATTCTGGGTGATAGCAGGATGCTACTCAGAGCTAGGGTCATACCTGCCTGGACTACAAGATCTGACAGCTCCTCCACGTCCCTTTTCATGTAGTCCAAGGAGGTAAATTTCAGGTCATTCACACCAACATAGACAATGACAGAGTCATATTTGTACTTGTTGTGGAGTGACCTGAGTGCATGTGTTATGTGGCAGATCCTGGCGTCCGACAGGCAGCTGACAGTAACTTTCTCCTTGTTTAACCTGGTGAGTGGAACATCAGTGTGCCTGACTATAGAGTCACCTATGACTAGAGTGTTGGGTATATTGTTATGCCTTATGGGCTGTGGTTGAGTGGCACACTGCGTTTGTGGGCTATGTGTCATTTGGGTTGTGTTGGGGGGTGGAGGTTGCTTGTGTTTCTGCTTTGGAGGTCCCTGTTGTTTGGGCAGGTTTTTACTGAGTGCCTCCGTGAATGTAGGTGTGTGTTTTGTGTTTCTATGTGTGTGTTTTGGTGGTCTAGGTTTTGAGGGACTATGTGCTGAGTGTGGTGTGGTGCAAGTGTTTACCTTCACCTCTTGACTGTCTAGTCCAGTCTTGGGTGAAGAGAGCTTTGCTTCCAGTTTGGCTATATAAGTGCATCTCTCACAGGTTGTAGTGTTGGGTGGTAGGAGGAGAAGGTTGTCTGTGTACATGAGGCAATTACTGCATTGCCCCAAGATGCCCACATTCATCAGGTAGACAGGAGAAAACACCGGAGGCTGACCCATAGACATGCCTGGATAGATGCTTATTTGTTAAGTACTAGAAACTATTTTCCTCTAGACAGTGAGGAAAGTTGAGAGCTGTAGTAATTTGTAGCTTATTTAGTGCTTGCAATAAGTTCTGAACAAGTGCTGAAACAAAAAACTGGCTATTTCTAAGAAACAAAATTAAGCTAGAAGGCTTCCTTTCAACAACAGAAATGCTTGGGCCCTAGAAGCCTACAAATAGTCCTGGACACAGCAAAGTGTGTGCATTGCTGATGGGTGTCATCAGCCACGACACCAGTGGTTACCCAGCATACCCCATTAGGAGACTGTAGGGGATGTCCATATTGGCAAAGGTGTGGTACAGCTGTGTCAGAATCCATATAGCGGAATATCATTGCTTCCAGGGCAGACAGCACACACATTCAGTCTAATGCCCTGGCCATTGCATATGGCCTCGCTGTTGGAGGGTATGCCCCTGCAGTGAATGTAGGCCCTACCCCGCTCACCGGGTGGTGCTTTGATGTGTACGTGTGTGCAGGCTATAGCACCCAGTACCCCAGGGTAGTCAGCCATGTGGTTGAAAAGATGCATATTGCTGGGCTACTAATCACGTGTGCTGAGGACATGTATGTACTGACTAGCATGTGTTGGCATGGCGTCTGTGAACTGGTGCAATACCCTGGATGCAGATACCTGTGAGATCCCCATGATATCCCCAGTTGTGCTGTGTGGGGTACCTTTGGCTAGTGTACCTAGGCCAACACATACCGTGGTATCCACTGTGATGGGTTTCCCTCGGCCTGTTTGATGTGTCAGGTGTGGCAGGCAAAGGTCAACAAGCCGCTGTAAAAGGTCTTTGTCAACACTATAGTGCTCCACCATCCCCAGCACATGTATCCCCTAGTAAGTCACCCTGGGTCGATAAAGTCAAATGTCACCCCAGTAAGGGTTGTTCAGCAGTATACACATCCTCACTTCCCTCAGCCTCCTGCACATGTTGGTCTATGTTGCCTGCTGCAGCCCTTCTCATTTGGTTGGACTGTGTTGTGAAATGTCCCCGCAGGTATACACCGGTGGTGTAGAATGTGGAAGAAACCTGTGTGTATGCCACTTGCTCACATTACCATACTGTTCAGGTGCGGGCTGGCCATGTAATCTGCTGATTGTGGTGATCACCACCTGTTTGTGCAGCCTGTACACTGTGACTACCCCACTACTGCTTTTGTCCCTCCCAATGTCACCAGGCAGGTATAGAACACCCCTAGCATAGGCGTGCTAAGGCACGAGCACTCCCGAGGCACAGTTCTGCAATGTACGTACAGTAAGCCTGACCCACCCCCTCCCATGCTGTCAACTATATTCGAGCCCTGCACCCGACTAACTGCACACATACACTCCAGCGATCTGCATCACACCCTGGGAATACATGGGATACACTAATGTCAACCTAATCTGCATAGTGTAGTCTTCTAATGAATAGTTATATGACCTATACCGAACCTCCAAATTAATAACCACTGCTTAGTGTCGCTCAGATCCGTATACAACTGATAACAGGTGCCTTACTATCACCGTATTCGATGTCCCATGGTCTTCCCAGCAACAAAATAACTGGTGTCAACACGGCTACAACCCAGGACCTTGCACACAACAGACGGTGTGCATTACCACTACGCCATGGCAGATATACATATCTGAGGTTATCATGTACAGATCATCCTGCACAAACATTCAATAGTGCTGATGTCCCCAGACATATATGTCTATATCTATGTCTATCTCTCTATAACTACATATATCATATATATTATATTATATGTATACATATATACATATATATATTTATATATATATATATATATATATATATATATATATATATATATATATATATATACATACATACATACATACACACATATACATCTACACACATATGTAGATTTTGCATTCATATCACAACAGCGGACCACATGACAGCAAAGCATTAGACAGGAATGAAAAAGAAACTACATGTGCCACCTGCATCCTGTAGTGTTGTTACTATCAAGGCATGTGTGTTTTGTTGTGTCACATGGGTCAGACTGTATTAAGGGTAAGAGTAGGGCTGCTGACATTTACTCAACAGATGTATTGGCAAATGTATGTGTTGACACCCCAGTGTCTTGGCAGATTATGCGGGCTATGGACACTATATAGGACAGCAACAAAACACACTGAACACATCCTGCAGGTAGCCACCCACGGATAAACACATATGGTATAACTGCCACACACACACACACACTTGCCATGCCTTGGAATCAAGCACCAACCTGTCTATTCTATCACACTACAGCATTACGCAGTAACAGAATGCGCTACCGAGCTTTCAGCATCACAGCACTCCCAGAGGCATACGTCTAGGTGGGTGACATCATCAGTAAAGGCAAAGACGCCAATAGGGAGTGTACAGAGAGTGAGCTGTCTAAAAACATTATTCTGCCCCCAGGCAGCTGGTAACACACACACGGCAGGGCTGGGATTCAAACATAGAACTGACTACCTTATCACACTACAGCATTATGCATTTATAGAACGCGCTACCAAGATTATTGGATCATAACACTCCCAGAGGCAGGCTTCTAGGTGGGTGACATCATCAGTAAAGGCAAAGACGCCAATAGGGGGTATACGGAGAGTGAGCTGTCTAAAAACATTATTCTGTCTCCAGGCAGCTGGAAACACACACTGGCTGGGATTCGAATATAGAACTGACTACCTTATCACACTACAACATTACGCATTTACAGAATGCACAGCCGAGATTACTGGATCACACCACTCTCAGAGGCAGACTTCCAGGTGGGTGACATCATCAGCAGAGGCAAAGACACCGATAGGGATTGTATGGAGTGTGATCAGTCTAAAAGCATAATAGTGTCCCAAGGCAGATGGAGATGAACACACGGCAGTGGTGTGAGCAGGACAACTGGCTATCTACGGAGCAGATACAAGATGCGCCACAGACAGTACACCTTTCAAGACAGTCAATATGACCTTCTAGGAATGCAGACATTGACATGGATGCTGGCAGTTACAGTGTACAAACCTGTGGACCACTGTGTTAAATTTAGGAATCCATCCTGATGTGGGGTATGGCCATCTGATGCTTGGATGACCACTATCGCTATACAGGATAACAAGACACAAGATGTCACTGGGCATGCTCACACACTTAGTAGCGAAGGGCTGTCTTGTGAACCTGAGACCAGGTAAAAACCCTGACACCTACAGGACAACTGCATTGTATGTGTATGCCAAATAGTGCTGAATGTGTAGCGTTCATAATCATAGCTGCCAATCTAGATCCAACAATGGGGAATACTGACATCTGTGCAGTGAGGAACACCTGGCATAAGGCACAGTTGTGCACAATAGCACTACCACTGTATACCTCAGATATTGACATGTGTGCCATAAAACCGTTACAGACCGCTCCAGGTATCAGTGTCCCCACGTATATGAAGGCCACTCACATGTACTGACCAGTACACTCTCAAAAACCATCACAGATGTATCGTGTGCAGATCACTGTGGTAAATGCCGCATTGTAGTTTGTAGCCCTCACACATCACCATGTCCACCC
>NC_056746.1:1209154263-1209236763 GCF_019279795.1 Protopterus annectens
AAAACAAAAGGGGGAATTGGGGGGGAAACTTTTTATTTTTTTTTTGGGGGCCTTTTAAAAATTAAAACCTTTTTTTATTCCTTTTTTTTTTAAGGCCAAACTTTAAAAAAAAAAGCTGTTTTTAATTTTTTTTTTTGTTTTTGTTTTTCCCCCCAAATTTTTACGGGGTATTTGAGAAAAAGAAAAAAGGAAAATTAAAAAACCTTTTTTTTTAATTTTCCCAAACTTTATTTTAAACCATATATCAGACATCACTATGTCCTACAATCATGGTACATTTGCCATTTTTAATATTTGTTGTCAGAACACAACTGCCCAAAGAGGGACTGTCCCTCTCAAAGTGGAACAGGTGGTTACCGTATGCTTAAGGCCGAATATGACCACTACTGTAATAATCTACCTCTGAGTTTGCACAAACAGACCCACGATGCAAACACACACACACACACACACACACACACACACACACACACACACACACACACATTACAATCCCACAGAAACACACAACACACTCTCAGCAAGAACTTACACACACTACAGCAGTCGGAACCACACTTATACACAGTACCTACCTGGACCACAGCACTGGCAGTGATAACTACATGTCCCTTGACATCGTGATAATATTACTCACGGTTATACTGTTCAGGTACTGTGATCTTTCTGTCTTTCATCCTCATGATTATGCATGTCGGTATGTAAAGCATTCGGTAGTTGGCAGTATCCTATTCATTTGTACCTCCATGATTGTGTACATGTCATTAACCTGTCTTTATATTCGCAGATATATGTATTTCCATATATATTGACATACATCTCTCTATCACCCTTTCTATCCCTATTTTATATATATATATATATATATATATATATATATATATATATATATATATATATATATATATATATATATATATATATAGACAGGGAGAAGGAGAGAGAGTGTACACACCTTTCGTTGGGTACATGGCGGTGTATTCTGTTTGCTGAACCCCGCACTTTTGTGTTCTAACCTGTCACAATACACACCTGCCATTGGTACATTTCAGGTAGCTTGCTGGTGGGTGAGTGTGTACATGTTTGCATGTTCTACTCCTGCCAGTGGTCGTTTTACCTCTCAGAGCAGGCACTGTTAGTACATGACTGAATAATGCTGGTTTCACCTGTTCTGGACATCCATGACCATGATCTGCATGGAAATCTGAAAAGCTTAAACCTGTTTTGCACATATTCGTGTAGTCCTGTTTGAACGACGCTTACCATCACTTGCTGCCACATTAACCCGCTAACATGTGCTTCCACATGCTCTAATGACCTACATCCAACATCTATTATTGGTGCCATCGGGATTACGTTACAGACCTTGCATGACATGGAACCGGGTACATACACAACACAGTCAGTGGCTTTACCACTTGGTAATCTGGTGTTTGTACAAGTGTTAATGGTGTTTTGTATGTGGACTGTACTATGGCTGTTCCTCCATACTGCAGTCAAATGTGTAACTCAGTTTGTTTAAATATGGATGATACCACTTCATGGTATGCCCGAGTGATGTTTAATGGATGTGCTCCAGCAGTGGGAATCTATGTCAGAGTGAGCCGCACACTGTCATGTTCTACACCTTAACACAACCATAACTGGAGAATGCTGGGATGGCAGATACCTGTCATGGGTAATCCCCATGCTTTGGCACTACATCTCTACTTACACTATATGGAGGCCCTCATTAACACACCAGGGAATCCATGCAGAGTAGGTGGGGAACAGTGGTTACACGTGTGGATCCGGAAATTGGCTCTGCTCCACAGAGGGATAGTTGGTTGACCGATGGGGTGGCGATAGAGGACACATTTTGCCTAGGCTGCTGCATAGCCTCTGACAATCGGGAATGTACCTACCAATGTACCTAGGCACCTATACATACAGTATCAACATATGCTGTTAGCTTTGTTTACTGTTCAGGTGTTGACTTTCCTTGTTCCAATAGCAGTTGTGTGTGCAATAGTTGAGGGCTGCCTATGTAGGATTCACACAGTAGACGACCTATACATTACAATTTGCAGGTGGTCGTGTGTGTGCCATCAGTTTTACTGTGTGTGCAGGTGGAGAAGTGTGTCAGTCCGTAGGGGACTACACTGTCAGTGTATGTGCTATACGTTCCCTCTTTGCCAAGGCATGGGCATATTGGGCACGCCTCCGTCTGCCTACTGGGGTTGGGACAGGGTGTTCGTGGTCTGAATCCCTCTGTGCCTGTGAAGGCCTTGGCAATTGTGGTGGGCTGTGAGGGCCTTCACCATTATGTCCCTGCTGCAGCTGTTTCCACAGGATCATATTATGTAGCATGGCACATACTATGAAGATGTGGGCACACATGCGTGGAGAGTACTGCAAGGCTCCACCAGATATGTCCAAGCAACAGAACCATGATTTCAGCATCCCAAACACACGCTCTATGATGATTCTGGTTTGTGCATGTGCCTCAGTATGGAGTTCTTGCATGGGTGTGTGTGCATTTCTGAAGAGAGTCATCATCCACGGCTTCAGTGCACAGCCATTATCCCCCACAAGGTGGCCATATGGGATGTCCCCCCTGACAAATACCTGATACAGCTGTGAGGCATGCCAGATGTGGGAATCATGGTAGCTTCCAGGGCTGCCAGCACACATCCGTAATAATGCCCTGGGCATTGCACATGACCTGGCAGTTGATGGAGTGGTATCCCTTGTGGTATATGTAGCGCCTACCATGGTCTCCGGGTGGGGACTTGATATGTATGTGCATGCAGTCTATTGCACCCAGTACCTCTGGGTAGTGTGCCACATGGTGGAAGAGACGCATATTGCTGGCCAGCTCCTCCTGAGTTCAAGGGAAGTATATATGCTCACTGACATGTGGTAACATGGCATCCAGGAACTGGTGGAGTACTCTGGATGCTGATGCCTGTGAGATCCCCATAATAGCTCCAGTTGGCCTTTGAAAGGTACCTGTAGCTAGTATTCTCAAGCTTACACATACCTTCGTGTCCACTGGGATGGGTTCCCCTCTGTTGTTTCTGGCTCTCAGGCATGACCGGCACAGCTTCACTATTTGCTGTATGATGTCCCTGTCCACCCTGTAATGCTCTACTATCTCCAGATCATGTAGTCCCTGGTAGGTTACCCTTAGTCTGAACACTCTTCTCCTCTGCTGGGTCCTGAGGTGGTTGTCAGCATCATTCTCCACAACACCTTCAGAATCACAGCTATGGCAGCTCCCAACATGTACATTGTAAAAGTTCCCCATCTGTTTACACCGATGGTGCAGTGTTTGGGAATACACAGGTGTGTGTGAGGTGCCTCACACTTTATACTATTGTGCTTTGAACACTGATAATGTCATAGGGTGTGTATGTGCATTAGGGGCTGCAGGGTATCTTGTGTTTTACCACTGATACTGCTATTGTGCTGCCTTTTGTGTTACATTACATTTAGCTGCCGTGGATTACCTCTTTTCCTTGCCTCCGCTTTTCCTAACAGTTCCCCTCCCATTGTTTGGCATGCATCCAGCAGCCTGCTTTCTTGTTTTGTACTTTCCCAAACCAGGATTGTCTTGCCAAATGTGTTCTATTGCCAGTCTACTGCAGGTTTGCTTTGCTCGGCAATTACGGTTCCCTTTTCTCTGCTATCCGACACCTCCCCTATCCTGTTCTGCAGGTTGCTGCTAGCAGCCTTGTTAGCTGGTGTTAATTGCTTGGTTCTACTCCTATTACCCTACTATAGCATTTCCTTATTGTCTTCCCCTAAACTTCCTTTTTGGCCTGTGGTGCGTGGCGCGTGAGTCCGCTTACCGGGATTCGGGCAGATTTTCATCCACGTACACATGCACTTTCGGGAACCATGTGTGCTCTCAGCTGAGCAAAGCTATACCTACATCCATGCCCCTGTCCTGAGGCTGTACTTAGCAATGGGCAGCCTGGATTTGCATTGCTCCAATGTGCTTACAGCTGCAGTGGCACACCCCACTGCTGATGTCATGTATTCCTACAGACCACTCCTCGGTGTTGTAGAGCTGCGCCGTATTGTACATCCTTCGGCCAGTGGGACATTTGCGATTCACTATTACTTGCCTCATTTGCATGGCATTGACTACTAATTCATAGTTACCATGCCGAACGATGTCACAGGCCCTTAGCAACCCTTACAACTTGATTGTGATGTCGCATGCATACTTGAAATCATGATTTTTGTCACATTGCTATTTTATGACATTTGTATATATTTTTCTTGTGTTCCTGTTTGCGCAAACATGCCCTACGGTTGTCCATTGCGTTACTGTGGCCATGACATTAAATGTTATTTTGTATATTTTGTGCATCTTTTCTTATGTTGTTAGCTGTATATTTAGTGATTGGCATATGTTAACTTTGTTATACATGAGTCTGGTCTGCTTCCGTGGCTACGATGTTCTTTTTGTCAACATGTAAACCGTTTTTTTTTTTTTTTGGTTTACATTTCTGTAGGCTTACGCTATGCCTACGCCACTTCATGAATCGCTATGTACCTTCATTTGCATGCTGCAGTATGGCGCATGGGTTCATTTGCATGCCTATGCCGGGAGCTGTGCAGATCTGGCATACGCTGGTAGTGCACATGGAATTCGATCATACCTGAATCGCTCGGCAGCCATATTTGGCGTTATGCCACCTACGCTACACCTGCGCCTGGCGCAAGCTTCATGAATCCCGGGGTAAGTTTATTTTATCTGTGCATGGGGTGTGGACTGCATTTCTATACACCTCATACTGACATGAGTCAGAAAAAGAAACATCTCTTTTGAGTTGTCATACAGTTTATCTCGTCTTTAGACTAATGCCCTTCATGTCTTTATTCAGTCAATTGCATTTGGTCATTTCTGCTTTTGTAGATATGATTCTGAGCAACAGACTTCAGCTGTCTAAATGTCAGTCATGGGGGGGCAGATTTTGAGTTTTCAATTTTCATTTTTTCTTCAGTATGAAGAGTTTAGGTAGGATCAGAGTGTAGGAAGTTCAATATGAATATCTTCTGGTTAAGTTAGGCATGACAGATGTTTTAAGACTATTTCACTGTCGCCTTATTTGTAAATTATTACATTTGACACCAGCTAGACTTATTATATAGTCCAGGTATGTGGATAATACAGTTTTAGTTTACCTTTAGATTGTTTTGACCAGCATAGGTAGTCAGCAGGTATTCTTGGCAACTCTATGCTGTTATTAAGGAGGTAGCTATCTGGTCAAAAATATGACTAAATGCAATGGTGCTAAATCCTTTAGTGGAAACCTTTCCTGGCCATTCTTCTGGAAAACAATATACAAAATTCAAATGAACAAAAAATATTTTTTACTAATTTTTGTGCAGGGGGCAATTCCCCCACCCCTAAATGTAAATACACCAGCTCTAGAATTACACCAACTTGAGGAAGGGAGAAATCTCCCAAAACAAGTGAATAATTAAAAGAGCGCACTTAGAATCTGCGCTGGCAATGATTTCCTATGGGAAGCAGCATTCAGTTTTATGCTGCTCATCTTTTTTCCTTGTGCTACTAACTGTTGAGTAATTATATCTCAATTGATTAGAACCACATTTTAGCTGAAGTCCATTTTTTCATAAAACATTATATTCACAAAATGTTCAATGCTTTGGTGTACATATTGCTTTCTGATTGGAGGAATTTTATTATGAAGGGGAATGTCAATTTCTTCCAAAATCCAAAAGTCTCAGAGCTTATTGCAAAATTTAGTGGTATAGGGGACACAAGGTGATGCCTCTCAGTGTAGAAGGGGTTGACAGTTCCCCCACAGAATAGTGTTTATAATGTTTTAGGTAGGATGCAGCATTTTGCACTTTAGATGTAAAGCAAGCATTTAAGAATGCTGTTTTAAGCATTGCATTAAGGATGATTTTTTTCTTCTTGAATTGCCAGCCACATTTCAGTGGTGTCTGTGTTTTCAGTTACTGGATCTCAGTCAGATATGCTAGAGATATTGTCACATCTGTATTATCCCTAACATTGCAGGAAGTTTTAAGAATCAGTAAAATATGTGATTCTCTTTGTTTGATGACAAATAAAACCATATTTGTTATGACAGCAAAATGTCTACAGGAGATGATAATGCTTTACAGAAAACTGATACACATCAACAATATAAACAGCTTTAATTACAATCAGCAAGCATTTTGGTAAAAAGAATTATGTAAGTGAACATTTATGCTGAAGTCATGCAGTAAAGTAGAAATACATGATTTTGGTGACATAAAAGTGAAGGAGGTCTTTTTTTTGAGGTGTGTTGGTGAAGAAAGAGGTAACTGGGACCATATTTTGGGAGTGAAATGAGTTAACAGACTTTAAAAATTATCTGCCGCGTACCCTGTCAGAAACACTGAGTGAGCAAACTGGTGTACATCAGGAATGTTTTTTTTTTTTGAGCTGTGATAGAAAAGTGGGATTGTCTAGACATAGTAAGGCATTGTTGAGTTTAAATGTGGTTGCTTCCTAAAATGCAACTACTAAAAAAATGGAAAAAGTCTAAACCAGCCGTATTAGTAGTGACGAAATAAAAGAACTGGAAGTAGGATCTTTAGAAAAGAGTAGGAGAAAATTACAGAGAAAAAAATGGGAATTGTGGAAATAGTATATGCAGAATAATATTTCTGAGGCGGAATAAGGATTAACGGAAGGCAGGAAATGAATGAATCATGTAATGTTTGACTGACAATGACTGTATAGAAGATTATATATGATATGTAATGTTTGGAACTAAAAACTTGTCTTTATGGTTTGTTTTTATTTGTATAAATGTATAATTGCCTATGCCATATGTGATAATTAAATAAAGATGTTTCTTGTTTAAAAAAGGAGGTCTTATTCTGTTCACCAGACTTGTGTCCATGACTTTTCCAAATTTCACTTCAAACATTCAAAAATTAGTGTCATTCTAGTTAACCATTTTTTTGACTGACATTGCATATTTCTTTATGACAGTGCCTTTCAAGGACCTGCACTCCCCTCTCAATGAAAATAGGTTTTCATTTACTTATTTTTAATTTGTTTGGAAATTTGATCAGTCAAGTGCCACACCCCTTAACTCTTCTTTTTTTGCACCCAAATTCCATCTCAGTTACGTACACTGACATCTTTTGTCTGGTGTGCATCTACCAGTCAGTTTAAGTTATGTTTAATTGATTTTACTTTTAAAGAATGCCTCCAAAACTAGTCTCTGGTTTTATTTTAACTGCTTATCAAATGACGTCTTCAGTTTCTTATGATTTTATTGATTGAATAGGTGTCATCTCTATTGTTGTTACTATGTTTAATATTTCTTGCAGTGTTTCATCTCCTTTGCAGCCATGTTAGAAATATTATTTTATTGTTTAATTGATTTTGACATAAGCAGTTTAGTAAGAATGAAGATAAGCCCTGGGATTCATGAAGCTTGTGCCAGGCGCAGGTGTAGCGTAGGCGGAATAATGCCAAATATGACCATTGAGCGATTCAGGTACGATCCAATACCACGTGAACTACCAGCCTACGACAGAACTGCGCAGCCCTCGGCATAGGTATGCTAATCACCCCATGCGCAGTATCACACCATGCAAATGAAGGCAGATAGTGATTCACAAAGTGGTGCAGGTGTAGCGTAAGCCCACGGAAATGTAAACCAAAAAACACGGTTTACATTTTCCCAAACAGAACATCGGAGCTATGGAAGCGGACCAGACTCATGTATTACAAAGTTAACATATGCCAATGGCTAAATACACAGCCAATGGCATAAGAAAAGATGCACAACACCTAAAAAACAATATTTAATGTCATGTCCACAGTAACGCACAGTACAACCGTAGGGCATATGTGCACAAACTGGAACATAAAGAAAATATGTAAAAATGTCATAAAATCGCAATGTAATACAAATCAGGTTTACACCATAATACACAATGGTAGGCATGGAACACCCCAACCCAGGTGCAAGGGTTGCTAAGGGCCTGTGACAGTGTTCGGCACGGTAACTATGAATTAGTAGTCAATGCCATGCAAATGAGGCAGATAATACTGAATCGCAAATGTCCCGCTGGATGAAGGATGAACCATACGGCACAGCGCTATAATACCGAGGAGTGGCTCAGAGGAGATACATGATATCAGCAGAGGGGTGTTCCACAGTAGCAGCAAGCACATTGGAGCAATGCAAACTGGCCTGGCCATTGCTAAGCAAAGCTGCAGGACAGGGGTGGGGAGGAAGGTATGGAATCGTTTAGTTGAGAGCACACATGGTGCCCAAAAGCACATGTGAATGGGGATGAAAACGTGCCCAAAGCCCAGTAAGCGGATGCATGCGGTGCGAACAATAGGACAAACAGGAAGGTCAGGGGAAGAAAAGAAGGAAATGCCGAAGTAGGGTAATTGGCGTACTAATGAGCAATCAACACCAATCAACTCATGGTGGCCAGTCGACGGCAGCTGTCAAGTCTGCTTGCAGAAACCTGCAAAACAGGATAGGGGAGGCATCAGAATGCAAAGAAAGGAGGGGAGGCACTGGATTGCAAAGATAGGAGATCTGTCATAGCAGAGCAAAGCAAACCGACAGTAGACCGGCAACAGCACACATTACGCAAGATACGCCAGGTCTAGGAAAGTACAAATGAAAGCAGGCTGCTGGATGCATGCCAGAAAATGGTAGGTGGAATGTGCAGAAATGTAAAGGGAAGGTCAAGAGGTAATCCACGGCAGCCAAATGTAATTCAACACCAAAGGCACCACAATAGTAGTTCCGGTAGTAAAACACATAAGATACCCTGTAGCTACAATCGTACATACACATCCTATGACATCATCGGTGTTCACAGCACAATAGTATAAAGTGTGAAAGCACCCTACACACACCTGTGAATTCCCAAACACTGCACCATAGGTGTAAACATGCGGGGAACTTTTAAAATGTACCAGAAATAACAGAGGACAACCCATCCCAGTGGACATGAAGGTGTGTGTAAGCATGCAAATACTAGCCACAGGTACCTTTCAAAGGCCAACTGGAGATATAATGGGGATCTCACAGGCATCAGCATCCAGGGTACTACACCAGTTCCTGGATGCCATGTGACCACATGCCAATGAGCATATATACTTCCCCCGAACTCAGGAGGAGTTGGCCAGCAATATGCATCACTTCCACCATGTGGCACAATACCTGGAGGTACTGGGTGCGATAGACTGCACTCACATACAAATCAAGTCACCACCCGGTGAGCATGGTAGGCGCTACATAAACCACAAAGGATTCCACTCCATCAACTGCCAGGTCGTGTGCAATGCCCAGGGCATTATCATGGATGTGTGTGCTGGCAGCCCTGGAAGCTACCATGACTCCCATATCTGGCATGCCTCACAGCTGTATCAGGTATTTGTCAGGGGGACATCCCACATGGCCACCTTGTGGGGGATGCTGGCTATGCACTGGAGCCATGGATGATGACTCCCATCAGAAATGCACACACACCCATGCAAGAATGCCATAATGAGGCACATGCACAAACCAGAATCATCATAGAGCGTGTGTTTGGGATGCTGAAATCACGGTTCTGGTGCTTGGACACATTTGGTGGAGCCTTGCAGTACTCTACAGGCACGTGTGCCCACATCATCATAATATGTGCCATGCTACATAATATGATCCTGTGGAAACATCTGCAGCAGGGACAAAATGGTGAAGGCCCTCATAGCCCATGGCAATTGCCGAGGCCATCACAGGCACAGAGGGATTCAGACCATGAACACACTGTGCCATCCCCAGTAGGCAGACAGAGGCATGCCCAATATGCCCATGCCTTGGCAAAGAGGGAACGTATAGCACATACTCTGACAGTGTAGGCCCCTACGGACTGACACACCTCTCCACCTGCACACACAGTAAAATGGATGGCACACAAGCACGACCACCTGTAAATTGTAATGTATAGGTGGCCCACTGTGTGAATCCTACATAAGCAGCCCTCAAGCATTGTACACACAACAGCTATTGGAACAAGGAATGTCAACACCTGAACAGTACATGCGCCTATCAGCATATGGTGGTGCTGTGTGTATAGGTTCCCAAGTACATCGGTAGGTACATGGCCGATTGTCAGAGGCCATACACCAAATGGGGCAAACAGTGTCCGCTGTCACCACAACATCGAGTAACCAACTGTTGTGTAGAGGAGCAGAGGCAATCGTGGGAGCACATGTGTGTAAGCACTGTTCTGCACACACTAGCACAGAGTCCCTGCTGCATTAATGAGGGGCTCCACTTAATATAATCATGGATGTTGTGTCAAGGCATGGGGTGTACCCATGACAGGTACTCGTCACCACAGCATGCTCACTGAGATATACATACCCAATGCCGGAGCACATCCAGTAAACATCACATGGACATACCATTAACTGGACTCATCAATATGTAAACTAACTGAGTTACCCATGTGAGTGCAGTATGGAGTAACAGCCGTAGTATACTCCATGTACAAAATGACATAACATGTGTACAAATCCCAGATGGCCATATGTTAAATGCAGTGACCGTCGTGCATGTTCCCAGTCCTGCAAGGGATGTAACGTAATCCCGAAGGCCCGAGTAATGCATGTCAGATGCAGGTCAGCATATCATGTTTAGCACACGTTACCGGGAATATGCATTGCCCACTGCTGGTAAACGACGTTTAAATATGATTATATGGATATGCACGAAACAGGGATAAGCTACTCCGAATATCGTGCAGATCATGGTCAATGATGTCCAGAACAGGTGAAACCAGCATTATTCACCCCTGTACTAATAGCACCTGCTCTGAAGGGTAAAACGACCACTGCCAGGTGTAGAACATGCAATCAGGTATCGAATCACCTAACACTATTGCTAGGCAAGATGAACCTATGGTAGGGTTGCCACCTCTTCAAATGACTAATGTGGGACATTCGTCAGATGTCTGCAGGCTGACACATACACCCGGCCAGTACGAAAAGCAGAACTGCACTGTTTTGCCTAGATAAAAGCTCATTCTTGTAATGTTGACTTACTTATTCTGTTTGTTGGTTCAGATACAGAATAACTTTTATGCGATTATTACATCAACTATAGGAAATAAGTATGTTCTAAAATCACAGGACATTTGCCATGTTTACAAATATTTTGCAGTACACAACTGCCCAAAGAGGGACTGTCCCTCACAGAGTGGGACAGCTGGCAACCCTAACCTATGGCAGGTGTGTAATGTGACAGGTACAGACACAAACGTGCGGAGTCCAGGGAACAGTATACACCAACAAGTACACAATGAAAGGTGTAGCTTGCCTGTCACTTATATATATATACATATATATAATACAGATAGAAAGGGCGATAGAGTGATATATGTTGATATATACGGATTCAGCGATATCTGCAAATATATATGGATAGGTCAACGACATTCATAACACCTTGGAGGTACAAATAATTAGGATACTGCCAACTATGGAATGTGTAACATACTGACATGCGTAACCACGAGGCTGAAAGACCAAAAGAACACAGTACCGGAACAGTACAACCGCGAGTAATAATATGATGATATGAATGGATAATTAGTCACTGCTGCCGGTGTTGCGGTCCACGTAGGTACTGTGTTCAACTGTGTTTGTGAGTGCCGTAGTCTGTGTATGTGTGTGTTGAGGGTGCTGTGTGCATCCCCGTGTGACTGTAATGTGTGTGTGTGTGTGTGTGTGTGTGTGTGTGTGTGTGTGTGTGTGTGTGTGTGTGTGTGTGTGTCCACATCATGTGTCTGTTAGTGCCAACTCGGAGGTAGATCATTACAGTAGGTGTGGGTATAGCTAGCCATAGGCATACGGTTACCACCTGTCCCACATTTGGAGGGACAGCCCCTCCCTGGGCAGGTGTGGCCTGACATAAAACATTACAAAGGGCAAATGTCCGAGATCGTAGGACATTAATATGTCCCATATATAATGTAATAGTAGCATTAAATAGTTATGCCTGTATGTAAGAAACATGAATGTTACATGCAATATGATAAGTAGCCAAGTCCCACAACAATAGGTATGTATTGAGGATAAAAGTATGTGCTATCCTGTGTACTGACCGTGGCTATGTGTTGGCCTGTAACACCGCTGTGTGTCCCGGAAGTGTCCAACAATGGCCATATGAAAAGGTGGCAACCCTTGGCAAAGAGGTTCCGTTACCAACACAACCACAATGACTGCAAATATCTGGGACAGAAATACACGGGATAGCTGTCATGTAGACATATCCCTTTACATATTGCTGCAATTCCGGAGGTATGGAAGTATCAACCTCACCTGCATACTATATAGAAACCAATTAACAACGGCCCAATGTACAATCCCGTAACGTAAGTCTACTAACTGATAGCTCTTTAATCAGGGACGGAGCCCACACACATATATATGGAATATGTAGAAATGCAAGCCCCACAAACCTGTATATGCTACGTACACCCACCGACATCCCCCACACTAGAAACTATAGCAATACAGACTGTAATAACAGCACAAACATCCAGTCAGTCAATTACAACTGCAGAACCATCAACATACCTTGTGAGAGACACAATTAAAGGTGCCATGCAAAATTGCAGCCGTTGTATAATGGAACAAACGGCGATGTTACAGGTTTTGTTTGCAATAGTCCATTAACAGACATTGGGATTACAGGTACACCCACATGTTGAACCACATACTCTAGCTGTCACACACAATCCACGGGGGACATGAATCCAAAGTATACTTGTCTCTATGCATAGCAGTTGCAATTACACATAACAAAACACAATACAGGCCATCTCCCCAAGGTAGGGCAAACGGGCAACGCCCAAGTGCAGAAGTCAATTATATCCCACTGTTGCCGCGTAATTGGTGAATGGAGTAGCTGCACTGCTGATATGCAAGTAATTAGTCACTCAGAAACACCAATAGGCGGCAGGAAACCACATGTTACAGGTATGGACGTATATAAGGAAGACTTGCCAGAAATTCAAACCGTATGCTCATACAAAATACCTGTGTAAGCAGCGTGAGAGAGATAGAGACGAAAGTCCGTAATGATAACAAGGTATGTAGAACACTCGGTATGTAAGTTTATGTATAGCATGTTTTATATTAATTATCTACTGTATGTATAGCCTGGTTTGCATTAATTAAAAGTGTCTGCAATGCATAACGTGGGAAAAGGTATTTATGTAGTGATGTCTTGCTGAGCATACTCAAGCTTGTAGAAACTGTGCGTCCAGCAGTGGGCCACAAGGTACACATCACAGACACCACAACAGATGATACATGAGGGCTTTAAACAGAACTATTACATACAACCCACCGTCAGTGGTATGGTATGTCCAACAAGTACGTGCCATAGCCAGGGATAGTATATGTTGATATACTGTCACAGTAGGCATGTGTATGGGCATATAATGACAATGACATGTCTAAGGTGGTCCCGCTGTGCAAGTATGCTTCGCATTATGGGATACTATGTAAAATATGTGTAATATATAGTATTGTAGGTAGATATGTCAGATATTCTACACAGCATAACAGGCATATCATGCATACCAAAGGTATCGTCTATTGGCATGTACAATAACAGGATACATATGGTTTGTAGGCATGGGACATTGTAATAGCATGATAGCTAATCTAAATGGAAGGGCTAGCAAGTAACCATGCACAAAGGACATGTAATAGCTTCACAGGTTCATAGTGGGGTACTATGCAGTCTGGCAAGTCTATGTGTAAGCACAACTACAGTGTTCACACCAGTGGCACCTCTCTAGGGTAGTGTCCTGTGATCATCAGAGCCATGTGTTACCTGCACCTCTGCACAGTACAGCCACTGCAGTGATCCCTGGCATACATGTGTCTCCCAAACACCAAGGGAGGTATCATATGAACAGTGCTATTGAGCACCCCTGCATGATGTACATAGGAGTCATGTTCCAAAGCATGGTGAGTGTCCGGTTTGGGAATATAACCCTCAAGCACATCCCACTCATTGTTGCGTGTGTGCACATATCCATAAGCATGTTGCTCACAGTGGCATTTGTGTATGTTGCGTATGTGGCGTATATCCATTAATATTGTTGTGGATGTGGGCCCTGTCTGTTCAGCAGAGGTCACCCCTGAGTATGTAGTATGCAAATGTGTTCTGACGTGGTGTCCGTAGTTCGCTGCATACCTTAGCTGTCGGAGCTCAATAAACGTCATGGCGTGTTAATGTTGTGGTATGTAAAGCTGTAGCTGTTGTGTAAGGTACACCCTAAATGGGGTGGTGTACCCTTGAATGTGTGTAGAAGTCTTGAGTTCAGAGGTACAATGGGTGCCAATGTACCAGCTACGCACCCAGTACAGATAAGTGTGGCCATGTAGAAAGATATCCAAGCCACAGTGGCAATATGGCAATGACAGGAGTGGGTGTGACATACGTGTGTACTACAAACATGTACAATGTGACATGTATGTAGGGGACTACCACCTATGTGACAGTGGGTGAATGGTGTGATGCAAAGGTGATGTCCATGGACCTTGTGTCATGCAGCTTGATGCCATGATATTCATATCAGGTATCTGTCACAGTGACAACCATATGGATGGAGTCAGTATCAGCTGGTGGATCAATCATGGCTCTTTGTATGCAGGTGTTTGTAAAGCTAGGCAGGGAAAGTCCCTCTGTGCTAGCCTGTACCTCAGGGAAGCATATACTGAACATGAGGGGCCCAATGACTGAGGACTGTCGTATGCCAAAAGTAACTGAAATGCAGTAGCTACTATGGTATGCTACCCTCACTGTGTGTGTCCTGTGCATGAGTCATGTTGCATAACATCCACAGACATAGGGTACGATGTGCAGGTGGATGTGTATGTTGTCAATACCAGAATGGAGAACGGTGCTGAAAGGCAATGAAAGGACAATGTAGGATGTGTGGACTCCCATACCATCATCAACTACCCTGGTAACTGTATGAAAGGTGTCCATCAGGTGTAGGGGCCATGCTCTGGCCCTAACAAGTCCAACCCGTGTGGCATCAAAGGACCGGAGCCCAACAATGTCTCTGTGAATGGCGTCCTTGATGATGTGCCCCATAGCCATGCAAAACAGTCCAGGCAGGTGTGTAGGACTATAGTCCCACTCGTGCATTGTGGTGCCACCTGTGTGGAGTGTGATAAATGTTGCTGTGTGCCATTCAGGGGCCACAATGTCTGATACAAGGCTATTACTGAATATGGTGGCCTAGTGGGGAGACATGTCATTCAGAGGTTTGTGGACATCACAGCCTGGGACTTTGGAAGGTGACATGGGGCCAGTGTCCCAGGAGATATAGAGTGCAGGTTAGTACTGTGTAGGTGTGACCGCAGGGACACCGCAATGTTCCTGCATGGATTGTGGCCCTGTAGTGAGTGAGAGGGTGTAATGTTACCATTGAATCCATCTGCCAGCATGTTGCCAACATCACCTGGGTCTGTAATGTTCTTTTGTGTATGTTGTATTTGAGAGCAGATGTGGGTGTTGCCATCGACTACTGACATACCACCATAATGCCTTGTGGTACACCCCGGAATGTGTCGCAGTAATGTTTACGTAGCTAGTCTTGGAGTATGTGATGAGGGATCCCATGGTCCTACCGAGGCTGACCAGTGAGCTACCCCACCCATGGGATTGTACACCACTGTGCAACAGCCTCCACCTGTTGTTGTACATTATGTCCATGGAACTTGACCACCAGAGTGGCTTCCATTATCTGGTGTGTACCATCATGGCTCTGTGTGGAATAGCATGACCCATGCAGTCATGTACATGCTAATGAAGTGCACTGGGGTATGTTTCAGCATTTGTATGTGCATTGTCCATCTGCACGGGTGTCATGACATTAACAACCGCTGTCATAAGACATCTGTAGTAGGTGTTGTAGTACTCATGTACTGTGTATGCCGTGAAGGGTGTGGTGCCGGGATGTGGCTAACAAGGTTGATTAGCATATGTTCGGAAACCACCAATGAGAGGATAACACCAGGTGTGGAACACCAGTCATATGTTGGTAGTGTTCATGTCAAGGTCAATGTTGGTCTTGGAGGTGGTGTGTATGGGTTGATCCAGCTGAGGTTATGACTCATGGATGTGTCGGCACATGAGTGGCTATCCCAGTTAAGTGTGGGGTAGTGTCAGTCACACATCAGTAGTAGCTGTCTGAGCCCTACTGTCCAGTACACCAACAAATGAGGTCTGGTAACCGTGGGGTATGTTGTTGAATCTGTAGCTTGTTACAATGTGTATAGTGGTTCTGGACACAGTTAGTTGCATGTGGTGTATCTCTGATGCATTGTGTTAAGTAACTAGCCAGGATGTGTGTACAAGATAGTGGGATATGGGAACATCTCAGCTGTGGGTGTGCTGGTCCTGGTATGTGCCTGAAAGATATGGTCTGTCTATAACCTGTCATTGCAGGTGTGCTCTGCAGAGTCTAGAGGCAGGTCCCAGTCACTGCAGAGATATTGGAGTGGTGCATTTTAAGGTGTGCCTTGCCTGTGTGCGTCACAGAGGAAGATGCAAGCATTGTGTCACATGACCCCATGTCTTGCTTCCAGTTCCCGTTCTGCCGGTGACTGTTATTGGAAACTGTGCAAGACAGGCAGTATAGAAGCAGCAAGAGCCTTACATGTGATCTGTACTCCCAGGGCTGACAGGTGCAGGTCATCTGTGCCAAAGCATTGTGTTTGACCAGGTCAGTCAAAGCGGACATATACCAGATGCCTGTGGACTGACAGCAGAAGCATAGGCAACTGTTGAAGTGACACAGTCAGTTGTTGTAAAGTGGTATCGGGTCCGGATGAATGCATAATGCTCCCCAGGGCTAGGGCCACACCTTCAGGGCTACAAGACTGGTGAGCTATTGCATGTCCCTGCACACGTAGTCTGTGAAGTGGCATCTCAGGGCAGTCACACTAACATGGAGAATGACAGTCACATCGTACCTGGTGAGGTGTGGCATGGGTGCATAGGTTATGTTGCAGAACCAGTTACCCGACAGCAAGATGTAAGCGACTATCGCCTTGTGTAGACTGCTGTGTGGAACTGCAGTGCGACCGCCTACAGAGTCACTTATGACTGGTGTGTTGAGTATGTTATAACACCCTATTGGTTGTATGTGATGGGCACACATGAGTCTGTGGGCTATAAGTTGGTGATGTTGTGTTCTGTGATTGGGGCTGCCTTTGGTGCCTACACAGAGTATGGAGAGGTATTGCACAAGTTGTCCTTGTATGTGTGGCCTGTGGTGGAGATCATGTGAGACTATGTGATGAGTGGGGTGTGTTGCAAATGTTACACATCCCCACATGACTGTCAGGTGCAGTCAGGGTTGGTGACAGCATTACCCACAGCAGGTCTGCATAACTGCATCCCCCACAGGCTGTAGTGTTGTATGTTGGGAGGTGAGCATTGAATGTGTACATGAGACAATTGCTCTATTGCCACATGTACAACATATCCATCATATAGACAGGCAATAGCACTGGTACGTGACAGTTGGACATGCCTGTATATACAACCATGTCTCACAGGATATGTGCGTTACGTGTGTACAACAGCTGTTGTACCATAAGCAAGCTGGGAATTTTAGGACAGCCAGTGTACCTGTGGGAAATGGTGTGGAATGGGTGCTATATTAATCAGTAGCTCATGACATGCTCACAAGTCCTGAACAAGTGCCTAGCATGACCATACAATACAGATAGGGTGTTGGATAATATCAACCCACAAGTGGTGATGACAGTCATATTGGGTGGCACCGCACTATAACCCTGCTGAGTATGGTGTGCATGTCCATGAAACATTATCACTGTAGATGTTAGCAGTACAGATGTACAAGACAGTACGGATGTTTGATTACAAATACCTTTGTATGTCACAGGGGTGTTCTACCAGTGGCCTGTTAACAGACTCACAACTACAAAAGGTGCCAGAGTGACATGTGCATATCACACCAGTGTCAGTTACAGTAGAACAGGGTTAATGTGTTGTACTCCACCCTCATTGTAGCCCATACCACACAGACAAATGTTAGGCATCTGTGTATGTAAGGATGTGAATGGCCATGACCTATGAGGAATAGCTGTGTCAGTGTTGTGAACAACATACAGAATGGGCTGTGTGGGTGAGGTGTGTGACATATGTGCACATTCTGATGGATGATATCAGCATTGTCACCGCTAGGTGAACATCCCTGTACCCATTAACTACCACCTAGGCTGTGGTCAACATTATGGACACTGTGTAAGGGATGGTGCTGTGCAATACACCTCCCTGCCTTGGTGACGTCTCCAGGCCCCTTTTGTAGTCATACGAGGTACACATGTCATGACAGGGTGCCATCCATGAGCACGTAGATCATTGGACAGGCATATACAGCACTGGGGTGACCAATATTGGATCACATATCACCTTTAAGGGGTAATGGTCATAAGTGGATGGGTGATACCAGCCTTCACAATCCTCACCTCCACTATGCAGCATGCTGTCTACCTTGCATAAAGACATTTGCTACACCATGATGATGGACATGCTGCATGTCCATATCCTGATCTGTAAGACATACGTCATGGACAGCCACCATCCTAATACTAGGATAACCACATGCTGGACAGATCCCTGTGCCATACATGTGGCACACTCCCGCCAAACCATGCAACCCTGTCCATCAAAGCTGCACATGTCATCCAGTCATACATGGTGTGATGGCCACATGTTAGATGTAGTATCAACAGTCCGGATCAGTAATGTGGCACTGATGCACCTTGCGGTGGCATAATGGCTGTCTGTTACAACTAGGAAACCTTGCCCGTACATGCTATGGTTGATAACCATCCCTGCGAATGACGTCCGACTAGCCATTGTCCCATGTCTATCACATGTGCAACACAGGCGATCCATGGCAGGATGTTGAACAGCTGTACAGTGCTGTGTAGATGTATATGGCAAAACACATGCATGTACAGGTGTCCATGTGTATGTGTGCATTGTCACTGCTCAAGTCCATTAAGGCTGTATCTGTGTAGATATGTGACATATACACAGCATCAAGGTCAACAGCATTACCGTGGACACATCCAGCCATGTGCAGATAGGTAAGAACACCAGTGCAGGAAAATAGACATGCCCACATCAAGACAGCATTCACATGGAGTATGAACACTGTAATGAGGTGACACACATATATGGTGATGATATCCAATGCATAACGGGTGTTACATGTGTGTGACACAAACACGTCAGTCGTGTCAATGTCATGATGATTTGCAAAGATAACTGTGCAGATGTACTAGATGTCATAAAAATGTATGTGCAGCAGTATCTCTGTACATCTCTGAAACTGTGACCTGTCACCATCATTATGTCTTACAGATAATGCCTCGTACATGCCTTCCAGCGTACAGCCGCCAGGAGGATGATGTCCTCATCCCGTACCTCCATGAGAACTACGAGGTGTTGTTCAGCCATGTGCCATAGCATGCCCAGCAGCGGGATGACCTGTGGCAGGATCTACGCAGGAGGGTGAACGATGTGGGTGGCCATAACCGCACCTACCAGCAGGTGCACAGACACTGCATGGACTTGATACGACATGCAAAACAGAGTGCCACTGCAATCTCCAGGGAACAAGGTGGAACAGGTGGTGGGCCACCAACCCAGCCCCCACTCACACACACCGAGGAGCTACTGGCCAGTCTGGGGACACCCTCAGAACAGCATCCACACACACTAGCCGCCATCGTGGAGGTGGGTGTCTCCCAACCAATGAGCCTGGAGTTGCCTGGTAAGTCAGTACTGCACATATGGCTATTATATCCCATTTAGTTGCATGTGTCACTGTACATTATGTAAAGTAACAACATATGCAAGGTATGTGGACACACATGCTGCATACTACAGTATGCTACCCTGTGTATGCACACATGTGCATACTATATGCTATTATACAGGCGAATATGTTAACATGCACAGTGCACCCTGTGGCTGTCATACAGTCATGGGTAATGTTCATACTGCTGTGTCCCCCCTATACAGGTACCTCTGGCTTGCCGCACAGACATGAGTCCGTTGCAGGTGAAACTGTCATCAGTATCAGGCATGTTAAAGCATAGATCTATTTGCCATGTGGCCAGTTAACAGTTGCACACTTGATGTTCATTCCAGTCACGATATACAGGTCACATCACCCATCAGTCACACAGGCCACCCATGTGCAATATATACAAACAAAATGATACACCGACTTGAAACCACAGTAGTTGTCATTGCTACATGTGTGGTCAGCTGTGCATACAATGGTGGAGGTGTTCTACAATGGAGGCATATGTAGTGTGCATTGGAACAACATGTGTGGTACGCAAACAGTACCACACAGTGAGCTATGATATGGGCAGCCCACAGGTGTCACCATTGTGTTATATGCCCCTGCATTGGGTACACACATTGTGATATGCCATCTGACATGTCCCAGACATGTAGTGTTCTGGCTGCAATATTGTCACACTATCCCATGACCCATACCCCACATACCAAACATACAACCCATTGTCTGCATAGCCCTGTGGATGGTGACATATCTGACATCTATGGGTGTATGTCATATGGGACAACACAGACATGTGAGATAGATGGCCATCACACACATTTGGCCAACACATGTGCACACATGGCCATGGGGGATGGCCAGAGACATGTAGCCACGCAGTAGATGTGATGTGTATATGCCCTGTTGCACATTGTCCACACATGGTCCAGTTATAGCCTTAGTTGACTGATTATACAGTTGATGTGGTACACTGGACATCCTAAAAGCCTGTGCACAGCTAGTGGAGGTGTCACTGAAGTCTACCATATAAGATCTGTTGAACATCACGACTGTGTCATTGCATGACAGTAGTCACCTGTACAGCTTCCACAGACATAGACACCACATCAGGCCACAGATACTGTACATTTCCCTTGCTGCTGTAAGACATCACCGTTAGCTGTGCACCTCATGTGTGTGGGGTACATCAATGTCATGTGGGAAATGGTGAATTGACATGGTTGCCAGGCAGCTAAGACCCTGTAGTTGTGCAGGGGTGTCATCTGTAGGTCCTCCAGTGACCTGTCACTTGACACAGCATGGTTTGGTGTGTATACACCTCAGCATCTTGGGTCACAATCCACAGTTATGTCATGGGTATGCATGCAGTTATGGCTATGCAATGTGTACATATTATGCATTGTACAGCAATATAGATGCCTCATGCTGCCATGCAATGTCACAGTGTCTGTACTTCACACTGTATAGCAATGTAGATGGCTCACACTACCCTTCCATGTTCATGCACATTTGCTAAACATGCATTCTATCTGTAGGGCATATAGACAACACCTCAATGTGATGCCCATTACGATGCTGTACTTGTGTTCAGGACACCATTGTGTCAGACATGTATGCATGTTAATGCACACGTCAGCAGATTACATGTCAAGGTCACGTCAGCCATGTGTATTGTTATCCTGTTCTGGTCCACATGGTGTATCACGGGGATGCATGCATACTACCATGATTGTGTGAACTGCATGGCTACTGATATGACACCTGCTTGCTGTAGTGTGCACCCCAGGGAGGTATGCTTACTAACACTATTAATGTCTGAGCTGCATGCCCTCTGCTGTATCACAGGCATGCTGCATGCCATCTGTCAAATCACATGCATGGTGTGTGTGTGTGTGTGTGTGTGTGTGTGTGTGTGTGTGTGTGTGTGTGTGTGTGTGTGTGTGTGTGTGTGTGTGTGTGTGTGTGTGTGTGTGTGTGTGTGTGTGTGTGTGTGTGTGTGTGTGTGTGTGTGTGTGTGTGTGTGTGTGTGTGTCTGTGTGTGTCTGTGTGTGTGTCTGTGTGTGTGTGTGTCTGTGTGTGTCTGTGTGTGTGTGTGTGTGTGTGTGTGTGTGTGTCTGTGTGTGTGTGTGTGTGTGTGTGTGTGTGTGTGTGTGTGTCTGTGTGTGTGTCTGTGTGAGTGTCTATTGTAATTTAGAGTCTTTCTTTGTATTCACAGGTGATGTAGGTGCGTTACCCTCCTGCAGTCCATCTGATGTTAGTGTCCCCACAGATACTAGCAATGATGAACATATGCATGAGGTACAGGCAGGGTTGCCAGGGGCTGAATCTGTGCCAATGGTTGCCATCCCAGCTATGTCCTCCTCTTCCCCGCACTCAGTTCTGCTGCCAACACATACCGCATCACCAGTGGCCATAGAGGAAGGACAGTCAGCGTCTGTTAGCGTGGAACAGGAACGTGTGGTGGCTACAGAAGGTGTGTCTACACACCATGGTGCCAGTGTAATGACTGCAGATGTGCCACACAGGCATGTGGCCGGTGCTGCTCGTAGGAGGACCTCTGGCAGACATGAACCTGCAGGACAGAGCGCAGCAGCTGGTACCACCAGACGTATATTGCAAACTGTAATGGCGGCACAGGCATGTGCTGAATGGCAGAACAGAGAAGGGCAGAGGCTGCAGAGGGCCGCTATCTGTATCCTAAATGACAACATCCAGGCATTGGCAAATGCTCAACAGCAGATTGCTGATGTTCTGGACAGGCGATTGGGTGACATGATCGGAATCCTTGACTGTGGCATGGCAATCCGTGAGCGTGAGCTGTCTGTGCTGGAACATCTGGTAGGAGTGAGGCATAGGCCACGTGGATGTAGGCCAGCTACACCACCTAGTGCAGGTCAACATGAGCGTGTATCTCCCATGCCCGCTCCCATAGTGCTGGTAGCAGTAGCAGTGCAGCTGGTGGTGCACTGTCCACACCAGGACACAGCAGGCCATGTGGACGTGGCCCTGGATGTTCCCAGTGGACATGTGTCGTCGGACAGTAGCCAAGCTGTACCTCCGCCTGGTAGTGCATGTGCAACCCCTGGCAGGCACAGGTCACGTGGCCGGACACAGTGAGCTGAACAACCTGGTCTGTACAATCTGGAGCTGTCAATAATACCCTGTGCAGGCATCACAAAAGGCAGAACTGTGTGCACACATACACGCACACAGCAAAAACATCTGTAGGGCACCACAACACCCACATGCATACTGAGCAGACATGTCCAATCATATCACTGGCCCTTACCCACACACAAGATGTCATCCATTGGTGTAGCCTATCCCCCTAGCAAACATTATCACCCTGTGCATATGATGAAGCCTGTGCTGCATCCCTGTCATCCACACCATTGGTGCAGGGACATGTTCAAATGGTCTGATGCACAGGGTGAACAGAATAGTGAGAAGTGTATATTACATTAGTTGTGTAAGAATAGTGAGAGAAGTGTATATTACATTAGTTGTGTGTGAATAGTGAGAGACGTGTATATTACATTAGTTGTGTACTGTTGACATGCACCAGACATACCATGTAGTACAGGTTTAGCATGCATTGTTATATGTTCACAATATGTGTCATGGTAACAACAGTAACAGTATGTTGGTAATGATGCCCTGGTTCCCTCCTTATGGTCTACTTGCATGTGCCTACAGGTAGCACTGTTTGCAGTCTCCCACGTGTAACTGTGGAGTACTCTCAGGCACATATGGCAATATCAGCATGCTAAACTTAGCCTCAGCCTGACTGTCTGAAAGTCTAACATACCACAGATGTCCACACATATACTGATCCAGAAGCATGTGGGCAGTTTAATAGGCTACAGTGGCTAGAGACGTGATATCCATACCAGGTGACATCACAGGTATGTTGACATGGTGCAGGGGTTGTACACAGCGGTCTTGCCAATGATAATGTTAGAGGCCACTTGATAGCATGAGGCCTCACGGTGTAGCAGTAATACCCTGTCACATTACAGAAACATGCTCACACTCACGGGGTTAACAACACAATAATGCACACTCCATAGTGTTGAGGTGAGGACCCTTGCCTATGTGGTCTTCACCGTCACAGTACTGTAAACCCACACGACGCGGCACAGAGAAAGAACATGTACAGGTAGCCAGTGCGGCTGAGACTGATGGCATCAACAGCGTAGTGGACTGCATCACCATGAGGGGTTAGGGATCCTGTGTGTTCTGTATGGTAGCATACACCCTCACTCCATGCACCAGACAGCCATACACACCTACATACACACACACACACACTTTGGAGACCACAAATGTCATACACATATGGATAGCTGATGTGTGTGATACACACACCAAACCTGCCTACGTCATGCTTTCCACACTGCAGTATGTACAGATCTCTACAACAGTGTACAGGGGTGTGTAACAATTGGGATGTATTCCCCACCATATGTGGCATATATGGTCACACAAGCAAACACACATGGCAGTACTGTGAATGATACACCTGCTATATGATGCTACGTCTGACAGACATGCAGCAGTATTGACGGCATTATGTGTACCAACGCTACCTTCGGCAATTGTGCTGCTATATGCACATGGGAGGATGTAAGTGTTACAGGTGTCAAGTGACGTACTGTCGGTAACATCTGACCGCTGTGTATGTTTTATGTCTCCACCGTCAAGTAACGGTAACATAGCGTACTGTTTACACATGTAATGGTAGGATGGAGTGTGACACATCTGTGAGCCATCCCCGGCAAACATCCATCTACACAGGTGGATCACCACTTTATGTACACACATCCATCCATACCTGCTATACATCCTACCGTACTGTCAGTATGTCACCATATACAGGTGCCAATGATGGGGCTGAATTGCAACTGCATGTTGTAGTTAGGCACAGATGAGTTACTTACATCAGCTACTGCACATGCATGGTAGCTGCATGCACACTACAGATTGTACATGTGTGATGGTCCTACATGCCTGTCATGTAGCCATGTTTGTATGCATTGCAATTGGTTGACATGTGTGTTAACATACATAACACATGGACTGTTGTATGATATGATGGGTATCATGGTTAACTAGTACAGAGGGAATGTGTCCTCAGTCAACATTGCTGCCTCATGTAATGTTAGCATTCAACAGCCATGGACCCACATTCCATTTGCGTGCGTATGATTGCTGTAGCCACTTGTCTGCATGGAGGACAGCAAAAGCTATGCTATGTACATATGTGTTGTGTGTGTGGTCCATGCACATATCCACTGCAATTACATGTATGACATAGCCAAACATGTGTGTTCATTGGTGTACAGCGACAGTCATCTGTCACAGCTGTGTAAGACCCAGGGCCCCTGGTATGTGTAGAGCTGACCTGGTTATGTACAGTGGTATCATTGCAATGCATAACACATGATGGAACCCTGTCAGTACATGTGTAGTCTGCACAGTTGCTGTAAACCTATGTACAGTCCACTGGTCATGAGTCACATGGTGTTGTGTTAATGTATGGCTGTGTATTGCTGGTCCAATGACATGGTGATGTCAGAGGGCTACATTGTAGATTGTAGTGTGTACCTTTGTGATATGCACCTGAGACATCTGTGATAGCTTCTGAGTGTGTACTGGTCAATACATGTGAGTGGCCTTCATGTACGTGGGGACAGTAATACCATACTGTGCCCTTCTGTGTTTAGAATCCATGTGCATGCAAGATGGCCCTTTGCAACTGCTAAGTGTGTGAGCATGCCCAGTATGCCATTGTGTAGATGGACACACAGTACTTTCCAAACTGCGCCCTTCCGTGTTTAGAATCCATGTGCATGCATACAAGACGGCCCTTTGCAACTAAGTGTGTGAGCATGCCCAGTACACCGTTGTGTAGATGGACACACAGTACTTTCCAAACTGCGACCTTCCATGTATAGAATCCGTGTGCATGCAAGACGGCCCTTTGCAACCGCTAAGTGTGTGGGCATGCCCAGTACACCATTGTGTAGATGAACACACAGTACATTCCAAACAGACATGTGATACTAAGCGTGTGGGCATGGCCATTGACATCCTGTATAGTGATGGTGGTCATCCAGGCAACAGGTGTCCATTTTCAATGTCATGATGGATGCCTACATTGAACACACTGGTTGCTGTCTTGATTGTGTACTGTCTGTGGCGCATCCCATATCTATGTAGTGTTGTTGTAGTGCTCTGTAGATATTTGGTTGCCCCGATCACACCACTGCCGTGTGTTTGTCTACGTCTACCTTGGAACAGTAATATGCTTTCAGACTGCTCACTCTCTATACATTCCCTATCGGCGTCCTTGCCTTTAAGGAAGATGTCACCCACCTAGAAGTATGCCTCTGGGAGTGCTGTGTTCAGTAATCTCGGTAGCGTGTTCTGTAAATGCGTCATGCTGTAGTGTGTTAGGGTAGTTAGGTGTATGTTCAACTCCCAGCCCTGCCAAGTATGTTTGTGTTTGCGCGCATGCTCCCATCTGCCTGGGGACTCAGTCTTGCTTTTAGATGCCGCACACCACAGCAGTTTGCTACCGACATCTTTGCTTTTGTGGACGATGACACGCACCTAGATGTCTGCCTCTGGGACTGCTGTGCTTAGTAATGTCGGTAGCGCGTTCTGTAAATGTGTCATGCTGCAGTGTGTTAGGGTAGTTAGGTGTATGTTGACTCCCAGCCCTGCCAAGTGTGTGTGAGTGCGTGTGTGTTTGCGCGCATGCTCCCATCTGCCTGGGGACTCAGCCTTGCTTTTAGATGCCGCACACCGCAGCAGTTTGCTACCGACGTCTTTGCCTTTGCAGATGATGACATGCACCTAGATGTCTGCCTCTGGGACTGCTGTGCTTAGTAATGTCAGTAGTGCATTCTGTGAATGCGTCATGCTGTAGTGTGTTAGGGTAGTTAGGTGTATGTTCGACTCCCAGCCCTGCCAAGTGTGTGTGTGTGTGTGTGTGTGTGTGTGTGTGTGTGTGTGTGTGTGTGTGTGTGTGTGTTTGCGTGCATGCTCCCGTCCACTTGGGGACTTAGTCTTGCTTTTAGATGCCGCACACCACAGCAGTTTGCTACCGACATCTTTGCCTTTGCGGATGATGACACGCACCTAGATGTCTGCCTCTGGGACTGCTGTGCTTAGTAATGTTGGTAGCGCATTATGTAAATGCGTCATGCTGTAGTGTGTTAGGGTAGTTAGGTGTATGTTCGACTCTCAGCCCTGCCAAGTGTGTGTGTGTGTGTGTGTGTGTGTGTGTGTGTGTGTGTGTGTGTGTGTGTGTGTGTGTTTCTAGCTGCATGACAACAGTACATTGCTTTGACAGTATTCACTCTCCATAACATCCGTGCGGCATCTTTGCCATTGATGCTGCTGTCTGCAGGCTAGACGTGTGCCTGTGTGAATCATGTGATCCACTAATCATATATATATATATATATATATATATATATATATATATATATATATATATATATATATATATATATATATATATATATATATATATATATATGTATATATATATATATATATATATATATATATATATTGTATATTGTATATAGATATGTATGTTAGGATTATCACTCTTGACTGTGTTGCATTGTCTGTACATGAACACCTTGGATGTATGTACATCTGCTATGGCTCTGTGATAGTGCACATACTGTGTGCTGTAGTGATTGTGGGTTATACATGTGCAGTGACCGGTTATTGTGTTGCTGGGTATTACACGGGTATTGGTAACAATGTTAGTGCAGCACCTTTGAGTAGTCGTATGCAGATCTCAGAAACAGTCAGTGGTGGTTATTACATTGGAGTGTGAGTATGGCTCATATCCGTCTGTAGTAACTGTCAAGTCTATGCACCCCAGGTTAACATTACAGACACACGTTTATCCACAGGTTGTGGTACAGATCCCAGGTCTGTATGTGTAGACATTGACAGGTGCAGGACTGGGTTGTGTTGGATGTATGGAGGGGTGTCCATGGCCAGTAATGGGGATCTCTACAGCCTGGCAGGTACGGTCTGTGACTGTCCCACAAACTCCTGTATATGGCTGACACATGCTGTACCTGTGTATATGCAGACACACACACTTACCACAAACAGCTACAGCTATCACATACACACACCCATTGCACCACCATTGGGCCATGCAATAACCGTTGCCCCTCACACACACACACCTACGTGTACATTGGATAGCTCTATGACAGCTCTGGACATGTTAACACCACACCCTGTGCATATGATGTCACCTGTGCCACCACCTGTGATGTGTAACATTGATGCAGGATCTGACTAACCTGCTGCTGCTGCACACAGTGGCTTTATTCCACTGTATTGATCTTATCATGCTGTTAACACACAGTGTGTTACTTCCAGGTGTACTTCAGCAGGCATGATGCATTGCAGCTATGACCATCACTGTAGCATAGTTTACAGCACTGCTACCTCTGATGATGTAGTCTCCATCCATGTGCCATTTCACTGACGTGTGTAGTACTGGCAGCATGTGTGTCTGTGTGTGCAGTACGTGTGTGATGTGTGTAGTACACATGTATACCTGCTTACAAATGCATACACGACATTACACGGGCTTCACCATTCGTACACTAGCTTACTCGTTCTTCCACACACGCACATGGCCTAACACACCCGCACACATACTTACTCAGGCTTACTGGCACGCACGGGCACAGACACACTGTGGGCAGGTTTGCAGGTCACATCGGTGGTATCCATGGCGTATGCCGTCAGTCTCCTGACATTCCCTGGGATAGCTCATGACACGCCTCTTCCACTGAGTACTGACAGCACACATGTGACACTGCTCTGGTGAGGTTACAGTGTTTTGTACATACATACTCCTGTTGTCACCTATCTTCTACTGTAATAGTCCCCTTAACCTACACTACACTGTAGAGGCTTGGCCGATATGGCATGACATGTTGTGATTCACTATCCTCAGCCTCACTTGCCTCACATTGCCTACAAATGCTTCGTTACATCTCTGACAGAGCACTTCCACACATAGGTACCAGTTTGCAGTAGCCATGTTGTCTCCGGTTTGCCATTCATCTGCATGGCGTACTAACATCTAACTAAACCTACATTTTGTATGTATATTATCCATATGTCTTGTTTTGAAGTGCAGCGCGTTCTCGTGGTGCTGCGCTATGCTTCCACACCACGGATCGGGGAAGGACAACTACTGGTTCATTGATATCCAATGGACAAAGCCGCCACTGGCCTTGGACTTGGACATTGGCATGCTTCTTCAACTGTATTCATACTGTATTTGCAGCTGTCATTGCTCCGTTTAGCAACGTGCAAAACGTTAGTCGCATAACATCTGGGTACATTTCTGCACATAACTCTGTTCTTGCACGGACAGCTTACTGTATCATGTATTGCGTAGTTACATAGGGTTACCACCTGTCCCACTTTGTGAGGGAGAGTCCCTCTTTGGGCAGTTGCGTCCTGCAAAGTATTGTGAGGAAAATGGCAAATGTCCTGAGATTTTAGGACAAAATTATTTTCTATATTGTATGTAATAGTTGCATAAAACAGTTATTCTGTATCTGAAACACCTAAATGTTATACGAAACAGAATAAGGAACAAAAATGCTACAAGAATAAACTTTTATTCAGGCAAACAACTGAAGTTCTGTCCTTTGTACTGGCCATGGGTATGTTTTGCCCTGCAAAATCTGATGTTTGTAGCACAAATGTCCCACTTTGGCCATCTGGAAAGGTGGCAACCCTATAATTACATCATTTGCATAGCTTACACATACAAATGGGGTATGTTGCAAATCCCAACATTGTCCGTGCAATGTTCGTGTTATGGGCGGTCTTGCACGCCCCTGCGGGTGTTTGCTGAATAGCCTGGCAGTCATCTTTCCTTGCTGTACTCTCACTTAATCCATAAATGCCGAAGGCATCGTGTATCATGGCCTAGGCTTTGCTGTGTGCTATTTCTGTTTGTGGTGTATGTATGGCTGTGGGCATGTCCCACTGTCATCATTGGTAAAGGTGACACCCTATAGGTACTTCCTGTAGACTGCTGTGTAATTAGACATGTCAGCACATACCTGCGGATGAACTTCCTACTGCAGCGGTTTTTGTACCTTCTGCGTTATCTTGCGGTCGATAATGCTGTTTTCTCAGACATGTATCTGTTTCTGATCATACCTATCAACCTCCTAGTGCAAAACATCTGTACAAAGCCTAACATGATGGGGGGACAGATAGGGGCAGATTCTACATATTGCTCTTACAAATGTAGATAGTTGGCAGTATTATAGGTTTTGCATTAGTATGACCTTTCTGAGGGATTTGGGGTCTTAAACACATATGTTTATCATTATTTAATGACATCAGTTCTCAGGTATTTGGCAGACAGGTACAGATTGTGAGAGGAACACACCACACATATGAGGCATACATCTGCACATTCGTACAGTTACGCCAATACACGCAATACATGGCGCCATCACAGGCCAGTTACCATTACATTCCTATTGCAGAACACACCTACCCACTGGGTTATATTCCTCACACAGGCCAACAGGTGCTTATCCACACTACTTATTCCATCATGTACCTTATGTGTAGGCCGGTATTTGCGCTTTCCATCAGTGGCAGAGCTCATGTATGAGTATGGTGGACTGACACTGTATCAGTGACACTGCATGACACCCTGAGGGACACATGTCGTTTGAGTCTATTAACCTTCCACATTGACTTTCACAGGCCATACATTGTAATTCACATTTGTGGACAAACATGCTTATGACTTGTACATGTTTTGTCATTTGTCCTGACGTCTTTCTTCTCACCTGTCCACCTAGTATCACTAGTTCTGTACATTTCATTTCGACGGGTTACCTTCATACCTCTCACCTGTACACATTATGGGTATACGCCCTGGGGTTTGACCTATGATTCTGTTACATTTGTCATGATAATGTGCCTTTCTGATAGATTGCTGGCAAGCCATGATGGACTGTGCGGTTAGGTAATCATGACTGACATTTCTATTTCATGATTGCTAACTCTCATAACATTCGTATTCCCGACTACGCAATTATTCTATCAATGGTCTGACTTTGTCCGAGGTATATTTAATATAGTCCCTATTTGTCTGTCGTGTACTATGCCTTAGTCCAGCTGTCTTATTCTGACATTCTGGCAGGTATGGTTACTATCTTGGTCGTATGCGTGTCCATCCATGATAATCACCTACATGACACTGATATAGGTCCCTACGTCTTCCCCCAATGGTTTACACAATATCCAGTGGATGGGTTGCACCTTTTTGGTGAATATAGGCGTATGCTATACTGATCACTCCCATGGGGCGTACCTAATAGATCTGTGCCAACCAGCACCTTGGCCCAATTTTGCATACCCATGATTTCCATACCTGACACACCTCCACAGTACCCATTAGACATGTTTAATGTGAGCGATAATAAAGTGTGAGGACACTTCCGAGCACTCCCCACTCTGCGGATATCAGCTCGTACGTCATACATTCAATCGACCCATGTGTTATTACACTTGCACCTGCTACTGTTGCATGTACAGCTATATCGTAGTTGCAGCTGTGACATTTTTGGCATCAATGACGGTTCGCACTTCATACGGATCAATTTTTGGGGTCCTGCAAAGGACACCTATATTCATGTTTAACATGTAGAACTTGCAGGCCCTGTCACACTGGTACTTTCCGGGAAATGGTTTGGAAACCATCGGTGTATTCTCTTTTCATGCATGTCTGTCTGTCTATCCATATTAGCTATACCGTGACCTATTTATGTACATGTTATATGTACGGGGACATATGTTTGTTGTGTATATATCTATTCATGTATCGTGTGTGTATAGATATATATATCTGTACATATATACATATGTCTGTACATTCCTCATCTTGTAATTTGCTTTGGATTATGTCTGTGGATATATGTGTATATATATCTCCATATCATACCTTTCAACTGTACAGATTTCCGCTGCATGTACAGCTGTTTGCCTCTTATCTTTGCTCCGTTTTTCATAACCTTGTGTCTATCTGGCAAGTTAGTGGCATATCATTAAAGACTGACATTGGTAAATAATGACAAACATTTCAGGTTATGACTTCATACCCTCCAGAGAATCCATGCTAGTGACACACCTGTTATTCTATCCACTTTCTATGTTTGTTAGGCAATATCTGGGGATAGTCCCTATTTGTGATCCATTTTTCGTAACCTTGTGTCTATCTGGCAAGTTAGTGGCATATCATTAAAGACTGCTGTTGGTAAATAATGACAAACATTTCAGGTTATGACTTCATACCCTTCAGAGAATCCATGCTAGTGACACACCTGTTATTCTATCCACTTTCTATGTTTTTTGGATTCTCACTTTCTATGTTTGTTAGGGCAATATCTGGAGATTGTCCCTATTTGTACCAGTTGTTGTCATGGCTTTGTCCGGTTTCATACTTTACGAGTTTAACAGGTATGAGCCATATACATGGAATGTGGGGAAAATACCATTCATTTTCTATTCTGTGAGCGGATTACACACACGCAGGTGCACTTGCATATCCTTATTGTGGGTTACATATGTTTCATAGATAATTGTGCTTCCATGAACTTTCATAATACTGACCGTAACAGTTACATATCTGTATTCCAGTTTACAGACTACTGCAAAACACACGTTCACCTTTACATATTTAAATGTGTGTACTGCACGAACGCTTTAATTACACTTTCAAGTTATATGTGCAGTGGTCGTAGGTCAACCGGGATTGCATTCGCATTGGCCGGATACCGGAACCACTCTTCTATTGGTGTTCTCCCTCATTGATATGTATACCCATAGTACTTAGCTACATCAACATATGCCTCACCGCTTCACCTACGACACAGGCATCCATTCTCCTGCTGGGAAAAAGGCTGTACTACATATTACACATTCCCTATTGCCTACTGCTGTGGACTCCGGCTGCATTGTTAATCACTCTGAGGGTATGCAGAACACCAAGGCATATAGTCCAGCCACATACAGGACTTTGATTGTCAGGGTGTTCATGTAGTGATCTGGGTTTAGGCTTGTCCACCTGGTGAACGGAACTTCCCTGGCCGAGGTCAAATGTCAGACAAAGCATATGGGCAGGGATTATCTCTCTATTTTGAATGAAGTTTTACCTGTGTTTATAGACACAGGTGTTTGGGAACCTGTCAACAGCTTATTCTGTTGGCATTACATATTATGGGTGGGGTTGTTACAGTCCATGCTCCACAGTGAGGGGTGTTACCATTCACATTTGACTATTACCTGTATACAGTCATACGGGGATTATTATTTTTGGACATGAAGTGACTACAGGTATGCGGTTGTATATTACACAAGTGTGAAGGGCTGTTCCTGTAAATATGTATGGACCATACCTCTCAACCTCTTAGAGCACTGAACCTGCGCAAAACCTACACGATTGGGGGACAATTAGGGACACATTTTAACGATTGCTCTTACAAGCTTACAACGTTGATAGAATGCTAGGTTTTGCATTAGCATGACTTTTCTGCAGGTTGTGGAGTCTTATACTCAGGATATTTCTCATTATTTAGTGACGTCAATCCTCAGCTATTTATCTCACTGGTGTAGATTGTCAGAGGCACACACCAACACTATGGTGTGAACCTGTGGTCATTCTTAGGGTTGCCACCTTTTCGAGTGCCCAAAGTGGGACATGTTCTGTAGAGATGTTAGATTTTCCAGGACAAAACATACCTACAGCCGTGCATACTACTGAACTTTAACCTTTTTTGTACATAAAATAGCTTATTCTAGTAACATTTGAATTGCTTATGCTACTTCACATAACATATTGAGGATTCATATTTAAAATAACTGTTTTATGCGACTATTAAAGTAAATTAGGAAATAAACTCTCAGGACATTTGCTATGTCTTGATTTTTTTCACAGGACACAACTGCCTACAGAGGGATTGTTACTCGCAAAGTGGGACAGGTGGTGACCCTAGTCATTCTGCGAATATCCAGACAATTGAGTGGTATGGCACAGACCTCTGTAATACGCTGTTGTGTTCTGGCACAGCAGTAGCTCAGCATTAAAGACTGCAGTCGGAACGTGCTGGCAGACAGTTAGGTTTCAGACTTCATACTCCAGACATTAATGCCAATGTGCAAACTGTTATTCTATCAAATTCTATGTTTCTAAGAGATATGTTTACAGATTGTCCCTGAGTTTGGACCTTTGTCTCACTTATATTCACGGCTCTGTCCAGATATCTTGCTCACACAGGTTGACAGGTATGGTCAGTCATGACTGCACTCAGTCAGTGTCCCTCACACTTGATCAGGGTTGACCTGTTTACGTAGTGTCTTCCTCACCCTCATGCCGTTTTCCACTTTGCAAATGTGTGCATTATAGTCTCCCTCCTATTCGTGTCTGGACACATGCGTCAAGGGAAGGTATTTTATCCTGGGTGGTAGGTTATGCATGCCCACTTAGGGCTGGACAGTGTCATGGACCTCCACTGCACATTCTGACTTGTGTCCAGATATCTACTGGATTGGACATCGTGTCGTCATACCCATTCTGCTATTTACACAAGTTGGTCATCCCGTGAGGGATATCCCAAAAATTGGTCAAGACGAAAACAAGTTAGATAACGAAGATTTTTGTGGCTTCACGAAAACGTGCAGGGGGTTTTATCTGCAGGGGATACATGGTTTGCAATCCTGACACTGCCTAGGGTGACAATACCTACTACATATGCATAGGAATCACTGTTTGTAGCTGTTTCTGCAACAAACCAGTGGACCAAGTATGGCTGGATTTGGTAGATGTTCTAGTATGGTGGCAGGTTGTGTGTTGTGGAGGGTATGCTGGGTAGGCTATTATGCATCCAGGTGTGTTGCACTTGTTATGGCCAGTTCCATCAGGACCCATCTGTGGGTATGTGATGGTGCCGTATCTATACATTTGACTTGCATATTTCCATATTCATATGTTTGTGGGATTGTGTTCTACACTATGGCCTGTCTGCTTGTCTTGCAGCTGTTTCTACATGAGGTTGTGTTTCTTTCCACTTCATCCGCTGCCCCCTCATACACCTCCGGTTCACCTTTTCTGCATACGACACAAGTATCGCCTTTGAGGAATTTACCATTAAACACACACCCCTCACACGCAAATTACTCATACCCCATAGAGCACTACTTTGGTTGTTGGCCCATGACACGGCCAGAGTTACACATTGACTACCCTACATGTGTTGGGTACCTTTATGGTTGTGTGGACTACCCTGTCATGTTTGCTGTCCACATGCTATACCTCACGCACATAGGTACACGCCCTTACTTCACTTTCATTACTTGGTTGGTGTATCCGGGTACTACCCATTCGACTGTGTCACATACACGTTCGGATTATACAGCTGCCTTCCGGATTTTGCCAGCCTGTTCTACTCATTGGTAGGATGGCACCTTTTCCTATGTCCAAGCTATTCCTTACACATGTCCGACTGTTGTGAACATTGCCTCCCCACAATCAACGGTTGTGTTTCCACCTTTTCAATTGGCCACAGTGTGACATATGGTTACCACCTGTCCCACTTTGCGAGGAACAGTCCCTCTTTGGGCAGTTGTGTCCTGACATGTAATTGTCAACATGGCAAATGTCCTGAGATTTTAGGACAAACATATTTCTTGTATTTTATGTGATAGTTGCATTAAACAGTTAATTCTGTATCTAAAATACCTGACTGCTATGAGAAACAGACTAAGCAACTAAAATGCTACAGGAATACTCTTTTCTGTAGGCAAAACAGTTATGTTCTGTCCTTTATACTGGCTGTGGGTATGTGTCGGCCTGTACAGTCTGATGTCTGTACCAAACATGTCCCACTTTGGCCATTTGTAAGGGTGGCAACCCTACTGTGACAGTTGCGGTGAACACAGCATATTTTACAGGCCGACACATACCCATGGTCAGTTCGGCAGATAGAACTTACAATTCTTGCCTATATCTAAGCTTATTCTTGTCGAATTTCGGTATCTTATTCTGTTTGTTATGAAATTTATGTATTATACGTCCAGTGAAATATGTTTAATGCAACTATTGCATGATGTCTACGGAGGAATTATGTCCTATATTCTCTGGACATTTGGCAGTTTTACATGTTTGTGTCAGGACACATCTGCCCACAGTGGGACTGTCGCTCGCAAAGTGGGACAGGTGGTAATCTTGGTTGATGGTACGGATCATACTGTTCCTTTCGGCCTACATGTGTCCGTGTTGTTATGGCTCATTTATATGTTCCTTCTGTTTCAATTACATGCATATGCTATTTCCTATCACATTTGGTATGTGAAATACGGACATACCTTTTGTATGTGACTATTACATGGCTTGTGGGATATGATTCAGACATACGGTCACTACCTATATCTACATTTCTCCTCGTGTATTTTGTTATGGACACATCTGCACAGCTATGTTCCCTCCCTCAAATTATGGGTCGGCTGGTGACCCTCTCCGTTGGACTGGACGTACCTACTGGCGGCACGCTAACATGTGATACATTTCACTTCCACATGGTATAGCTATCAACACTACGTTGGACTTTAGGCACACGGTTTTCCTGTCATTTGTTCATGGGTAGGGACCCATTATTCAGTACCGTGCATTTGTGTTTGAGTCTTCATTTTCTGTTCGCAGGGACTCTGCTTTGCATATGTTTCAGTCTCCATGGACACTGATAAGTATGATTACTATTGCTGGCGGAATATAATATTCAGCAGTTTTGGTTGCTCCTCAAAAGCCGACATTGACACGCCTCCCTGCGCAACTTTGATACGCCCCTTGCACTCGCGCATGTTTCCTATGCACGTGACTGTGGCGGCTGCACGCCTTCATTAATATGCATATGGCATGTCTACTCCACATCTACGCCGCACGGCTGGCGCAAGCCTTATGCCGGACTTGCGCCGGGCTTCATGAATCCGGGGGAAAGAGTCTTTCCTGTCTTTCCTTATAATTCTACATTTTATCTGCCTATCCATGTGCTAGCCTCCTCTGCACAATGCAAAAGTCCCAACTCCATTTTTTTTCTCCATGGTTACTAAAATGGGAAACAGTACTCCGGTCTGCATTATGAGAACATTTCCTTTATGCTGCTATAGTTCACAGCTGTGTTCTGCCACTGCACTTTGAAATTCATCTTAGTGGTAAATGTAATTCGCAGACCCTCAAATCCTTCTCCACCTGTCTTCTTCAGCTGTCAGCCTATCTAGCTTTTGCATATTTGTGAAATCTCCAGTCCTACATCATCATCAGGGTGCAATGGCTTTCAATATTTTTACATTATACCCAAGGAGTCATGTATATGCTGACTGTTCAAATGTCTGAAGTTCTCAATGGGATATTAGCTCCAGAAACAGAATCGCACACTTGATTATCAGTGCCATTCCCAAACAAGTTTCTTACACAATCACGTCTGTATGTGCTATCTGCGATCTTGTATATCCAAGGAATGGTAACTATGCATAGTTCCTGTTGTCTATATACCTTTTTATAGACTGAAAAGGATGGCATCATATAATAAGATAAAAGAGAAAGCAACAGTGATTGGGTTTAATTGCACAACCATGGTAAATGAAAGATTGTACAAAAGCTAACAGCTGTTAAGTATAAATCATAGATTTTCATGCTACAGTACTTCATTTGGTTCCATGGCAGTATCATTTAGTGCACTGAATAGAGCTATAGCACAAGAGTTTGATATTATGGGCAACAAAACTGTTTGGAGTACTTCCACGCTGTCCGTAATGACAGATTGTTAGCTGATGTACTGTTAACCACAAGATATTTGGGTTCTGCATTAACAAATGCATTATCTATAACCTTTTCTGTACAGTCATTGAGCACAACAGTACAAAAGGTCTATAAAATATGTATTTTCTAGTAACCTATTAACTTGTGGCTACCATTAAAAGAATGATTTTCAAAACTGCTCTTATTTTTCTTAAAGTTTTCTTAATGTAGCAAATGTTAATCAGTGTCCCCCTATCTATCTATCTATATATATATATATATATATATATATATATATATATATATATATATATATTGGTGTCTGAGGAAGTCACCCATTTGCCCCATACTTTCTATGTTTTTTGTATTAAATAGTGTATGATCTCTCTCTCATACTCCCTTCCTGAGCCAATGATGTTCAGCTGTGACAGCATGCAACTATAAATGATCCAGGAATGTGAAGTCTGATCTATGCAGTTGAAGTAGCGAGTAGCTTTGTGCATGTCAAGGATTTGGCAGGTTGCATAAGTATGCGTGATTGTTGCACACATCCCTGTAGTAGATAGCAACAGGAAAGTTCTGCTGTAGCTGCAGGATGAGTGCAAAGCAGTGTATTGTCTCCAAAGAGTGATATAGAAGTAGCACAAAGTCAGTAAGAGGTAACAAAATCAAAGACCATGGAAATGCACCCTAATAAAAAATTACTGCAATTAAGTCAGGCAATATTAGAAAGCCATATATCGTCACCCTACCAGAAGAAACACAGACAATACCCGCTAAAGGCAGTGTGTAGCAAAATAAACAAAAAGGAAGGTATGCACAGAGCATATAACCATGCAAGAGAGTAGATATCACACTAGATGTTTAATAATAAGACAACAGATAACAGAAACGTCAGACAAACTTCTCCTGCCAAATAACATTCAGTCTGGCAGGTAAGAAAAAACTATAATACCTTTGCAAAAAAAATTAATACTGTTGCATTTAACAGTATTCAATGAGTACTAATATTTTATGGCTAGAGGGTAAATAAATACTTAGGATTTGTATGCAGTAACTATTTATTTTCTCAGTATCTTGTACATTTTCCATCCACATTTCCAAGATTATTTTAAATCACGTTGTCATATAAGGTTACCATTTTAGACAGTAATTGTCATATCAGATCTGACAGTAATACTGTTGACTAAATTCTCTGTTGCTAGTGGTGTAATGTTAACTTTCATTATTACTGTTATTTATTTATAGCATTTGTTAACCAAGTGATGTCTGACTGGGCTAGGAGCCCGTTTTCAGCAGAGACCTGGAATGCTTTAACCTAGAAACACACACACACACACACACACACACACACACACACACACACACACACACACACACACACACACACACACACACACACACAGTTGCCAGTGGTGAGATTAGAACCCCTACCTATCTAGTTGTATGTACTACAGTACTACATACTTATCGCATGTGCCACAGATTATTAATATTTTATGATATGTTATATCATAGCATTGTTGTTGCACAGTGGTATATTAGTTATTCTTTCTCCCTGATTGCTGCCCACATTAATACCCACGGTATCCAGTACAGATTTAAGTGCCAGAACCTTCTTTGAAAAGCTGGCAAAAGCCAAAAATATATCCCTTATGTCTATGAAAACATAGATATCTAATTCATCAAGGTTACTGCATTCCTTGGGAAGGGACAAAGGTGGAAATCCTGCTTTAGAAACTTTGGTATGTGACTCAAATAATGTTAGTTTATCCCATAAAATGTGGGATTGTATATTGGTCTCTCCACTTTGCCAATCAGTGTGGTACTGGATAAAAGATATTTCAGATTTAGATGTTACTCTTGTCCAACTTTGATTATAGCTTGGGGATTCTTAACTGCTCCGCACAATAGATGGATAATACAGTTGTCAGCTGCTGTTTGAGCACATACCACTTCTGAATGGGAATACCATGAAATCTTATCAGTGGGAAAACATAAAGCCTGGGTAATTCAGACAGGGATTTAACTGGCTAAAGTATCACTTAGCATTGTGAATGCCAGTGTGGAAAATATTCAAGATGCCCAGAGGAAATCTGTAAAGATCATCTGGTGTGACTTCATCTGCGCTCTGAAAATTTTGCTATAATATTCAGCACAACAAATAGGTCAGCATTGGTAACTGGTTTAGAAAGTTATCAGCTCCTTTTGGTCTTAAATAAGTAGTATCCTTATCCACTGATGGTTTGTGTCCCAAAGCAGCATCTGCCACCTTCAATAGATAATTCTCTTCATTTTTGTCTTCCCTTTAAGAAGACAGTTAGATTAGACCTCTCAATGTGTATTTTATTGTGTATATAGTTTCATGTGTTTTACATGTTTCTTGTATTACACCATATAGTTCTATGGTGTTTTACATGTTTACAAACGAAACAAAAACAGGAACTGCAACTGTACTAAAAATCAAAAAACACCACCAAGCAGTTAATGAAGATAGAAACTCGCCACCACGAGCAAAGGTCCCAATAACTGCAATCCAATCCTCTTAGTTAAAACCACTTTATTCGGATGAATGAACAAAAGCCTGAACGCCTTAAAGTCAACAACACCCACTGCGTTTTCGTCCACTTTTTTGACTTCCTCAGAAACAATTTACATGTTTCTTGTATTTCCGGTTTCTATGATACGAAATTTATAAAGTTATATTTTTCAGCGTTTTCTGGCATTTGTTTCATTTTTGAGCTATTATTGTCAATGAAATTAATGATACTGTTCTTTAATCAACATGATTGCTAGTTGTACTTGTTTTCTAATAAAGTTATTTGCAAAAAAATTATATTGTAGTTAATCTTTCATTTTACTAGTGTATCAATTATTCTGCCATAATGTACTGTTTGGTTACTTCACTATCGTGTTAATTATTATTTCATAATAATGTATAAGTTATTCTGTCATGTTGACATTTATCTGGAAATTTCACTAATGTAACTCTATTGCTTTGAATAATTTTAAAGCACTTTTTGCATCCTGCTTCATTTTATATCTTTTCTACTCAGTACCCCATATCCATGCTGTGACTACCAGCTTCTCCGTTCCCTCCTTGGACTTTCTCTGATACACCTGGAGCCAGTTATGGAGCCTAAGAGTGTCTTGGGTATCTAGCCATCACCTTCAGCTGGAGGCATTTTATTTTCTTTAAGGTCCTACCCATTACAACCTCCATAATCAGGTGTCTGTGTTTTTTGTCTGGGGTGGGGGTTGCAGTGTGGGCATGCAGTATATGCAGTGTATCCCTATTTCTGCAGAATCGCAGCCATGCCCATTACTCTTCCCCATTTCCCCTTTCTTGGACTATTCCCCCCTCGGTGTAATGTTCCCAGTCAACACCACTGATCTCTGCAGAGGACATACATGTAACCACCAATCCCTCCCCTACTGTTCCCTCAGTCACCTGAACTGCTACCTGAACTCAGCTTGGCTGGGCTGTAGTTACAAGCCTAGCCCACAGTCGTGCCCTGGCATCATGCTGCCTGACATTAGTTCCCAGTGCTTCTATCAAGTAGAGCCATTGGAGTGATCCCTAGGGTGAACTTTCTTTTTCCCATCCACCTATCAAGATTTCTCTTGAAGAAAGCCAGTGAGGTGATCTGCTTGACATGTATGGGAAGTCTGTTCCAGAGCATGGGCAGTCTCTGGGTTATGAACCTGTCCCTCCAGCATGTTCTGTTGATTGTGGCAATGAGGTTGTGGTCTCTGGAGCGTGTGGTGCAGCTAGATTGGGATTTCCTTAGATGTAGCATTTCTAACAGAGCTGGGTCAGACATGGCTTTGTAAGTCAAGCAGAGATTGCCTCTTAGCAGACGATATGAGACAGAGAATAGCTGGAGTTTTTTTTAGTCTGACCATGTAGGACATGTGTTTAAGGCCTAGGATCCTCTTTGTGAGGTACTTCTGTGGCCTCTACAGCTGTTGCAGGTGTCTAGTGAGGTACATGCCAAATGAGGCATTATACTCGATGAATGGTCTAATGAGGGAAGAGTAGAGACAGATGATGACCCCTTTCTTCCTGGATGCAAAACCCTTTGTAATGTGCCACATAGAAGGACTTTCTGACCACAGTGGCAATGTGGTGGTCAAAGGAGAGGTTGCTGTCAACCTGTGTTCCCAGATCTCTTATAACGCCTTCAGTGTTCAGTGGGCTCCCACAGATGTGATAATTAGTGGGAACTGAGTTTTTCCCAAAGAGGATGACAATGTATTTTTTGGCGTTAAGCTTAAGGCCATGGTTTTGACACCAGTCATTGATCTCAGTGAGGCCTTTCTGTAGGATGTCTGCATCACATGGGGAGTTAATAATGGATCCCAGCTTGCAGTCGCCTGTGAACTTGCTCAGCCAGAGTCCCTCCATGTTGGCCTGGACTTCTGAGAAGTAGATGCCAAACAGTAGAGGACCCAGGACCGATCCCTGTGGGACTCCACTCATGACTGGTCAGCAGTTTGAATTGGAGTCCGCTACTTTCACACTGTGGGTTCTATGTGTGAGCCAATTTGCAACCCACCTAATGATATAGGGGTTGATGCCTAGTCTGGTGTGTTTATCAATAATTCCTGAGTGAGAAATGATATCAAAGGCCTTGGCCAGATTGAGGTAGGCTGTATGAACTGCCTTACCCTCATCCACAGCTCGGATGACTGACTCAAAGAAGTCAACCAGGTTGAGAAGGCATGATCTACCTCTCACAAAACCACATTGCGCCACATCTAGAGATTGGAGATTCCCCTATATCCTTGTAACTTAGGTCCATGATAACATGCTCCATAGCATTACATGTCAGACTCATCAGGCTAATGGGGGCGATAATTCCCTGGGTCTGTAGTTGCTCCCCCTTTATGGAGAGGCATTACTGTAGTAGAGTGCCATTCAGTAGGGACAAAACCTGAGGTAAGGCTTTGAGTGAACAGAGCACAGAGATGTGTTGCCAGTTCACGTTGTAGCTCATGTAGAGCACAGCCAGGGATATTATCAGGTCCCATGGAAGCTTTATTCTTGGCCTTGGACAATGCAGCTTTAACTTCTGCTGCAGTAATGCTGGGTACCTGGCATGCTTGCAGTATTGTGATTGGTCCTTTAGGCCAGGAGAGAGGGGTAAAGTTGGCAATGAATTTGTCAGCCAGTATGTTGGCAATATCTGTTGGCTCAGTATAGGAGGTACCATTGTACATTAACTCGGAGCAAATCTGGGTATTGCTTTGGAGATTCTTGCGATAACTATAGAAGGCTTTATGGTTGTTTTTTGTGTCTGCCGCAATTCTGCCTTCATAGCTGGCTTTAGAGGTTTTGATGAGAGATCTCAACTTATTGTTGAGGCTAATAAGGGAGTATTTTTAGTCTTGAGAATTCACCTTTTTCTGCAACAGTTTCTTCCTTCTGTTGTAGAGTTTATTAATGGCAGGGGACCACCAGATTGGCTTCCTTTTTTTGGAGGAGAGTGTCTTGATTTTCTTGGGTATGGCTAGTTCCATGCACTTATGTACGTGTTCTTACAGTACATTACTGTATGATTCGTCAGTCATGCATTTATTTTCCATTGGCATGGGTGCTGTGAAGTTAGCCACCTCTCTTTTTAGGAGCCCAAAGTCAGCTTTGGAGAAGTTTTTCATGGTGGTTACCTTTGCAGGGGGTGTGGGTGAGATGTGGATTTCCATGGTGATTAGTTTGTGGTCAGATCTAACCAGGGAGGAATTGATTACTAGTGTAGAGCAATGGTTGCCCATGTTAGTGATAACCAGGTCAAGGATGTTGCTTCCTTTAGTGGGGTAAGAATGAGCTGGTCCAGGGCATTGGAAGTGATGAATTCCAGGAAGCGTTGGGGCAGTGTATTGGTGCATGAGTAGTTTTCCCAATTGATGGAGGGGTAGTTGAAGTCACCTAGTATGAGAGTGTTGGGGTGGACCCTAATAGTTTGCAAGGTGCTTAGGAACATGGAGTGAGAGTCTTGAGACATGGTTGGGGACCTATAGCAGACTAAGACCTGAATCGCCATCTTACCCAATGTTAGTTGTATTTAAAGTATCTCAGATGCGTTATGCTGGGCTACTAGTCTGGAGATGTGCATCTCCTTTATGAATATGGAGACACCACCACATTTGGAGCTTCTGTCCATGTTCTGTGACAGAAAGGTATGGAATGAGTTATAGCCTGATAGTGCAATGGTGCTTTAAACCAGGTCTCCATTACAGCACAAATGTCGATGTTCTCCTTTTTGAGGAGTGCTTTGAGTGACTGCATCTTGAGATTTAGACTTCTAGCATTGAGCAGCATGACCCTCAGATTGCATTTATTTATAGTTGTTATGGTTGTAATTTGGTCTTTGGTACACCATCTAAAAAAGGCACTATATGGGGTGGAAAGAGACTTAGCCAATACTCAGAAACCCAGGGGTGACAGATGCAGACCATCTCTAGGAAAGCATTGAGGTCTGTCAATCATGTCATCTGAAGTAGACAGATACTGGATCCCCTTAGAATGACAACAGAAACTTAGCCAATTCTTGAAGTCAATCATTTTCTGCTTGCACTGTGCTATCATTCTGGGTGATGGTAGGATGCTGCTCAGGGCTAGGGTAACACCTGCCTGGGCCACATAATCTGAGAGCTCCACCATGTCTCTTTTCATGTAGTCCAGGGAGGTGAGTCTCAGGTCATTCATACCCACATGGATAATATATATATAAAGTACATATAATATATATTATATTATATTATATTATATTATATTATATTATATTATATTATATTATATTATATTATATTATATCATATAATTCCCTAGTCACACAACAGTGAGTAAAATAGAAATTTTCCATTAAGGAATATGCTGGCTTTGCACAAACAGTGATCACATTGTGCCTAATAAAATATGCTCCAATCTAATATATGACAAAAGTGGATTTTGACCAAATAAGCTCTATGAAGCTATGTAACAGTTTTCATAAACAGGAAATTTGATGTAAGAATGCTCTAATATACATGAATCATAAATTCAACCAAGAGATTCCTTTAAAAACCTTAACCTCAGAAACTATTTCTCAATATACAAAGTGAAATGAAATGTGTTTAAAACACAGAATGCAATATGATCTATGTTGAAGTGTAGGGTAAGCATTAGTAACTGCAGCACCTCAGGGGAGAAGAAGTAAAGCACAGAAATAAGGAAGGAAGGCGGCAACATATGAAAATGTACATACTGTACTGTACGTATACCGTGAGAGGGTAAGGACATGGTAACAGTGAATCATAGAATCAAAGAAATTATATAAACTTTGTCCTGAAAGTATATTGAACTGTTTTTCATGGTAATTTCTACATTCCCTTCATTTATGTGCCTACTAGCTATATAGGTTTCGTGCTAGCTCATAAATAATCACATGTTCTACAACTTTGGGCAATTTTTCTGTAAAATGTTCCCTAAAATATAACTGATGGCATTTTCCTGTAGCAATGTGTGTTTAGTCATTGTTGCATTCACACAGGTTATATATGCCTTTCTCTTCCAACCTCATAATAAACGTCATTAAAATTCAAGAAGACTTTAAATACATTTCCCAGCCTTGAGGGAATAAGCCCACTCTTGTGACAAAGGAATGCGCTTTTCTAATAGCAAGTTGTTTACAATTTTAATCTAGATTTATCTCTGGGAACTCACCAAAGTTACAATTATAAATATTAATTAAAATAAAATACAGTCTTCTACTTCTTTTCTCTCTAGGCTATATCAAATGACAGTGTTCTAACTGTATGAAAAGTTGAGTAATAACTCCATGTTATAGTTATATGTTACAGACATGTTTGGAAATTGGAAAGGCATTGCAGCTTTAAAAAGTACAGAGTTTCATTTTAAATTAACTTAATCGTTGGCAGCATTCACTTTCAACATTACACAAAAGGATGTTAAATTAATTTGCTTTTCTTAATATGCAGTTCTATCCTGCCAGCTACTGCAGACCCTGCTACTATAAAGCTGCTTTGTTATTTCCCTTTGGTGCTTTTCTCACTGGGCACACTGTTTATCATTCACAAATAAAGATGTATGATACAGGTTAACTTGGCTTCGAATATTAATTCACTAAGTTTGCCAGATTAACAGAATGCTGATTCTGCAGATCGTTTATTGCAATCTTAAGTGAAGTCATGCGAACTTGTTAGTGAAGATGCAACTCTGCTATCAGTTTGTCTGATTTCAGTGTGGCTTGGTTGAGAAGGAAGACAGAAGGTGTTTGAAGTGCAATCTGTTTTCTGAACCTACTCTGACAGAAAGAAAGAGAATTATAAGAAAGTCATTTAATTAAGTCAAAATGCTAAAAATTAAAGATAATCAGTATACACTGAAAATATTCTGCTCATGTTTTTTTTTCGCCAGATTTTAAGAAAAAAAAACATATAAATGCCAAGTGGAATAGATATATGTAATGTTTTTTTTTCTGAAGATTATATAGCAACTCAGAGCACCAGCACAGAAAAATGTAGAAAATGTTAAAAACTGATGAGGTTATGAGAAGTATTTAAAAATACTTTCATTTCCTTTAACCATTTTGGTGACTTCTGCAGAAGAATGAAGATGCATGCCCAGCCGGAAAGGTTCATGAATTCATAGACATCCAAAATGCTATAGAGAAGTAAAGGACACATGACTCATGAACAGAATTGATTGCTTGATAATGCTATGTCAGAGCACACAATAGACAGAGGCAATAGTACATTATACAGCAGCGTTGTGGATGGATTGTACAAACAGTGCTCTGATGCATGTAAAGGGAATCTGCAGGGCGAAAAACACCGGCAGGCTAAATACACACAGATAAGAAAAGGATGCCAGGACAATGAACAGTACCAGAATAGCAATAACCTCATGGACAGGCTGCATTACCCCAGCAGAAGAACACCATGATATGGCAGTAGATGGCATCAGTCTATGGCACAGATTGTGGTAGGCGTGTATACCCAGATAATGAGGGAAACCATGATATGACTGTAGACTGCATCAGTCTAGGGCACTCATAAGGAGTAGGCTGTATACTCACAGGTAAAGGAAGGGAATCAAGACATGGTAGTAGAATTTACCAATTTGTGGTTTACATCAGGGACAAGATGTGTGCCAACAGGAAAAGAAGTGAGCCAGCATTACTAGTGTAAGGTATAGAGTATGAGAGGCCTCTGTGTCCAGAGCAGGGACAGAGTAGGCAATGCCATGACAGTGTGACTCTATGAAATACCAAAATCTTATCCATTGACAGTTCAGTAGATGAGTCAAGCTCATAGGGAGCTTGGGAGGGTGGCATAATGGTGAAGGTGTTTACCTTATAGACACAAAGTGCAGGGTTTGATTCTTACAGGGGGTAATTGGCTAGGCTTAAAATGGCCCACAAGGACAATTAGCCTAGTAGGAACCTATAGAAACTTCAGTTTCTGCAATGCTTTTTACATATATAGTTCTCAGCTCCTTTGCAAGACTGCAGTTATATGAGCCACAGTTTACTTTTACTGGATCTGTTCTCTTTCCTTGTAGTAGCGTGTCACCTTGCAGTTGGTATCTTTAATTAAGGAGTATAAGTATTAAAATCCACTACTGGGTGGATAGACAGGTGGCTTGCCTCCTGTAAAAAAGAATGGTTAAAGTGACTTCACCTACAGTTTCAATTGACGCATTTTCTTTGATAAGTCAATGCGCTTGACATGTCCAATATAGTATCTATGGGTTAGATTTTAAGATCTCATAATGGATCTCCATGGCACAACGCTGCAAAATGGTGAGCAGCAGAATCTGCCTCTATGCACCCTTTAAATGTAAGTAATTGAATCACTACAAGGTGCTAGCATGGCAGGTAGTATCACTGATTAATAACTTCCACTTGCTCATGCATGACTAAGACACGACACGTGCACATGTTGCTACTTTATAAGCTGTGTGGAGTCATGTGTTGCTCTACTGTTGCATAACCACCAGCAGTGCCACCATGACAGAAGCAAAGCAGTGACTAGTAGAGCTTGGCTACTACATAACATCACACTTTTATGAGATGGCTCTGGTGGCAATCTGTTTTTCTCTGGTATGTTTGCTCCATTGACCATTTGAATACATCTTATTTAGTGATTTATTTATTTATATTTGTTAAACAGGACAGAGCTGTGGCTTAGCCTGGGGACCAACATGGGGCAGAAGACATATAGAACTTAGTTGAGCATCAAAAACAGCAAAGTAAGAATGCAACATCACAAAGAAATGGCATTACAATTAAATACATACATCGAACAAAAGTGGCTGTGTGACACATTTTTGCTCCATGGGTGGCAGAGTGGATGAAGTGCAAGAATTTAATTTTTCTGTGACTTTTGCTGTAATGTATTGTATTGTGCGAGCTGGTGGTGCACTTTTTGTTTTATTTTTTTCACCTTTTTTCACTGTGGTGTAGCCATGGAGATGGTATGTATAATTTCAGGAGGTATTGGTGGCTTACCCACACACTGGGAGGTGCTAGGGGTCTTGCCCCCTGTCAAGAAAAAAAATTGTGGGTCTTTTTCAGGTTTTTCTACTCACTGTTTTTACCTGAAAAACTGACTGTCAGAAACATGTAGGTGAATGCATTAATACCATGAGAAGATACTGATATGTAGAAGATAGCAGTAGGCATGCCAATATAGCATCACTTTCAGTACATTCAGATGCACAAAATTATTACAAATACCATGGGTTCATAGGTAATTACTAAGCTTATAGATTAGCCAGGTAACTCAGCTGCCCCAGACTAGGAGACTGTTTCAATGTACCCCAGGATTAAATTTGTAGTTAGCCATCTACTTATTGAGTCTAGGTTTAAAATCAGCAAAGGCATTACTTTCTTTGTCATGGATGTGGAGTCTGTTCCAGAAACAGAGGATGTACTGGACTAAGTTCTGATTATTCCAATTGGTTTGAATGAAGTTACTGTTCTCTAAACTTGCTGCTGTTTTCTATGACTCATTGCTGGATTTTTCCATGTCTTCTTTCTGAATATTACAAGTTCTGTGGGTATGCCATATTTATGAATACTAGAGTTAGCAGAGAGGATTGTGAACTGTTACTAAGCATTTTCTTGTAGTCTAGGGTTTGCTTTGCTCAGCCTTCATTTACAACTTGTGCAGTGTTGAGCAATTTCATATCCATGCAGTGCTTTGGTCATTTGGAAAATTGGGCTAGACTTCTCAGTCATGTGCCAGATTTGGTTTACATGGAATTGGTCGACAACCGAATGTCAAACAGGGTTTTTTTCGAACTTACATGTCAAAGATTTAGGTATTGAACGGTCGGAATGTCATACAAAATTCGGAATTCGACAATTCTGACCGCTCTATCACCTCAACAAGTGCTACCATGGGTCAAAAAGTGGGGAAAGTTTGACATTTTGACATAATTTAATTCACAGTTATGCAGAACTGACTTTCTGCTTTTGAACATGTTGTGTTCGACATTTGGCCGTGCGACCAAATCCATGTATACCACCAGATTTCATGCATGATGCCTACCTATGAATTTATGACTGTCCTACCCAGATTAACATACTTTGGACCACTGATGGGAAAGGAGGGAAAGGAGGTGGAGAAAAGAAGTATATATGGCAAAGGTCACGTGAAGCTTTGCATCACTAGAGTGTTACTGGTAACAACAAATTTAGTCAATCACCTTTTTAGCTGCATGTATAAAAATATAATTAAATGTATAAAATTAATTACTTCATTTCATATGTTACATATCCAATAATAAGAAGTATTTATCCTAAGGTTTTTATACTACAAATGTTGCTGCATATGCATTTAGACATATATGATGAGCTTTGTGGCACTGATTTATGTTAAAATGATAGCATAGTTTATTGCATATGTTATGATGAACATTATGATAAACATTATGATAAAGACACACATTACTGTAGTTGTTAATAGTTTCTGAGAGTTTCAAGGGGAATTCTGAGATTAAGTCCATAGTGTGTGATGGAAAATTATGGTGGTTGATCCAGCTTGTCCAAATACTTTAGACTTTGGATCCAACTCTTGAGCTCCTCCCTCTACCTATAGCACCCAAGTCCATCCTCAATACCTCAGATCACATTTGTTGGCCTCAAATCTCCATAAGTTAGATAGAAAAGGGATAGATGAAAGAATAGGGCTCAAACCCAGTACTAATTTCCAATAAATAATCCAATAGGTTTCTCCAGAAGATTTTTGGGAAGGGAGATGGATGGGGAGGAATTTGAGGAAGAATGAAAATGGACAGCACGGATGTCTAGTTATGGAGAGTACTTAACTTTTAAATCTGATGTCCTTTTCATGCTTCCTGAATGAATGGGACAGATTCCCCAGCTATGTTAGTCTTAGATGGCCCACTTAGAAGGATATTCCAGAGAAGCACTGAGCCAAAAGCAGCCCTGCTCCTGGATATTAGAACCCATTTGTAATGAGTAACAAAGGTTTGAGCATTGGATCATGTGACTTCTGTGCAATCTTTACTTGAGTGGCTTTAATTGGTCTTGTTAGGGAAATGCCTTGTTGAGAAAATAGCCAAGAAATGCAATCAATTATCCATTTAGCTAATGTAACTTAAGAAAATGGATAACCCAGTCTTTTTGGTGAGAAGAAAACAAATAACTGATCTGATTTTCTGATTTGTTTTGTTTTGTGTAGATAAAAATGGCATTGTCTTTGCAAATTGAGAAGATGTAGTATGTATTATCTTTTGTTTTAAAAATTTGGAAAGAAAACCAGCAAATGAATTGATTGGTTAATGTTTGACTCAGAAGACAATTTAGGTAAAAAAGAAGTTTTTTTTGGTAAAATAACCCTGTCTATATGGAAAATAATGTAAGGAGTTTTTGATGAGAGACCCTGCAGTTCAGATGTTATTTTTGCAGAAGTGATAGCTACTAAGAAGGCTGTTTTCCATTAAAGAAATCTTAGATCATTTTTAACTGAAGGTTTAAAGGATTTTTGAGTCAGACTTTGTAGGATGACAGTTAGATCCCAGGACAGTGAAGGGTCCTATATTTGTGGTCTAAAGAGAAAAATGCCTTTTAGAAAGACTTTACATAATTTGCAAGAAGCCGAAGAATAAATTCTGTCTCCTATGTAAAAGTTTGAAATGGCTGCAATTACAGTTTAATCACAGAAAAGCCAACTCCTTCTTTATAAAGAACAGACAAAAATGCAAGAATAGTAGGAACGGGCAGAACAAGGGTCAACATAATTTTTCAAAGTCCAAAGGGAAAATATTTTCCATTTGCGATAATAAACTTTCTCGGTGGAATCTTTTTGCAAGGATAACATAATGGTACATTCTGTATTAGAAAACCTGGGATGTCTGACAATTATTGGAAATGTTGAAACCATGCAGTCGGTTTGAGGGCCTGGATATTGGGATGACTCATCCCTGAGTAGTGTGAGAGGAGACCTGGAGCTGGGCTCAGTATTCATGGAGGATAACAAAGATAAGACCAAAGGAAGGGAACCACACCTGTCGAGGCAGGAAGGGGACAATGAGGATGACTGAGCTCTTCAAGCAGGTTGCTTTGTGTAGAAATTTGGGAATCAAAGAAAGTGGAGGATAAGCCTAAAGGAGGCTTGCTAGCCAAACATGGACTACAGCATCTCTTAGTGGCTTCCCCTGAGGGGGGATCAGAGCAAAATACCTGCTGCACTTGTTGTTGTGGGGGATGCAAAGAGGTCACAGCAAGGTTGACCCCGATGATGGAAAATCTGTTCCACCAAAGATTGCTTGAGAGACCACTCATGAGGCATCAGAATGGACCTGTTAATTTGTCTGCTAATACATTGGTTTTCTCCAAAATGTACATTGCAACTAGAAAGTGTTTTTTGTTGATTGCCCATTGCCACAGTCTCACAGCTTCTTTGCAGAGAGGGTAAGATAATTTCCCCCCTTGCTTGTTGAAGTACCAGACAACAGACATGTTGTCAGTCTGAATGAAAAGAGTCCTTATAGGAAGAGAATCTTGGAATGCCTGCAATGCTAATAGGACAGCTCTCATCTCCAGGTCATTGATATGTAAATTTTTCTGTAGAGGTGACCATGTGCCTTTGACTGTCCTTCCTAAGTAATGCCCCACCACCCCAACTGGGAAACATCCGTAGTCACCATGAGCAATGGGGGTTAGAGCAAAAGGTCAACCTTGATAAATGTATTTGAACTGAATCCACCAATGGATATGCTGTTTTCAAATTGACTTAAACTTGAGAGGAAAAGATAAGGGTTGTTGAAGAAGACACCATTGTGTAGCTAGAGTCCATTGAATAACATGCAAATAGAATCTTGCTAAAGGAAGTAGAACAATTGCTGCTGCCACAGAGGAATGGATATGGCTGGAAGAGATGGACAGGAAATATTTGATGAACTTGAGATCTGAGTGTGTTTATGTGATGAGTTGGTAAGGATGAATTTTGCATTGCCATGTTCAGATGTACACCAATAAAATCCAGGTTCTGTACTGGTGTTAGTTTTGATTTGGAGTAATTGATCATTATTCCCAGTGATTGACAAATCTGGAGAAATATTCCATGGATTGTTGAAGGACATGTATGGAAGGAGCTGTGAGGAGCCAGTCATCTAGATATGGAAACACTCAGAATCTTCGAGTCATGAGTAAGCTACCACCACTGCCATATATTTGGTGAACACCTTGAAGGCTGTGGTGAGTCCAAAGGGAAGGGATCTGAATTGGTAGTAACTGGCTCCCAGCTGAAAGCACAAGTATCTTCAGGAGTATCTGTCTATTTTGAGGTGATAATATGCATCCTGAAGATCTATAGAGCACATCAAGTTATCCTTGTGAAGAAATTGTAGAATAGATTGTGTACCATGATCATTAAGAACATTAACTTTTTCACATAGTGATTCAATTTGCTCAGATCCAAAATTGGTCTGAGGTCCTTGTATTTTTGGCAACTAAAAAAAAAGCATGAGTAAGTCCCAAATCCTGTTTGGTCTAGTGGTAACTCTTGGATGACTCATTTGTCTAGCAGCTTTTTAATTTATTGTGCTGCTGCCTTCCTTTGACTGGGTGGAATGTTGACATACTTCTTTCTTTAGCAGCTAGGGAGTTTGAAAAATGGTATGAAATAACCTCTGGATATTATTCTTAGCATGCAGGAATATTCTGTTATAATTGCCCAGCTGTCTGAGTGCAAGGACAATCATCCCCCAACTGCCTTCAGAGGGGGCAGTCGAGCATCACTAAAGGAGCACTAGAAGGGTCTGTCTAGACAGGTGTCACAGAAACCCTGACTTTGCAGGCCTCCTCTGCCTCTAGGTGATGTCTACCTTTGGAATTGTCTCCTCTACCATTGGAGGAGCTGTCCCTGTGCGGATCTTGGAAAGGTCCATGAAGTTTGTGGAAACATTTTTGTACCTTCTCTTTGATACCGAGAAAAGGTTTGTTGAGAGGTAGAACACATGATTCCTATGGCAGACATAGCCTTCCTTTCTTGCTCACTGTGGGTAAGTATTTGTTTTATTGATGGACCAAATACAAATGTTCCATCAAAGGGAGTGTTGATGAATGATGTGCTGAAAGGCTAACCAAAGTCACACAGTCACACCCAGGCATGTGTCCTTATGGCAATGCTTAAACTGGCAGCCAGTGACGTGCCTTCAGCTGAGTGAGAGCTCAACCTCATGGAAGCATTGTAAACTTACAAAAGTGTGGCCAGGTGAGAGGATGATCTTTGAAAATCCTCTACAGACATGGACTCAGAGAGACAATTTGATAGTTCCTTATTCAGTCTGTCTATAGTCTTGTGAAATATGCCAGGTAGTTAAGAGACCTCAAGGCAAAAGTCACCATGGCAAAGACTCACTTTCCAAATCTGTCCAGTGCCCTAGACTTTCTGTTTGATTGATGGACAGATGGGCTCTGTTCTGTTAGCTCTTTTTCAGTGTCTGCCACCACTAGCATAGCATCTGCTGGGACACCTTTGCTCCAGTGGGGTCTATCCTAAGGAAGAGCTAAGAGTTTGTCAGGTCATCTTGGAATGGGCTCAATAGTATCTGGCTCATTCCATGCCTGGCAGGAAACTAAATCAATGAAATAATCTCCTGGGGGGCAAGATTTAAATGGGCCAAAACCAAAAGCTTCCAAAAATAATGATTCCTCTGGGGAAGGATTATCAAAAGACCAACCACCTTTCTGCCTGAGGAGCTTTAATATATATCCAAAGGAGACATCATCTAGTGGTGATCTGGTGGGCCCTTCTCCTTCATCAAAATCAGTATCCTCCATGAGGGTTACCAACAGGGAATCTATGTGCCTCCTTTTGAGTGTTCTTTTCCAATGGATATCCTCTGGGAGATGTTCAGGGGAGGTATGTGAAGAGAGGAGAGCTCCTCTATGGCAACTGATTTGAAGCTAGCTGGAACTGGCTGTTCCTGTGGAATAGGCCAGATTAACTCTGAGCTCAGAACCAAGGATGGAATAGGGAGTGGATTTGAGCAATGAGAGACCAGTCCTGTAGGAAGATAAAAAGCCTTTTCCACAACCTCGAAGGCAGATAGGCTCAGAAAAGCCATGGCCACCTGCACCAGAGTGGAGACTTCCAGTACAGGTAGATCATGACTCCTACCACATCTGTGCCTTGAGGATGGATTGGACCCAAGCTGTCCAGTGTTGAGATTCCGTCGGGCAAGGATGGATGTGATAACATAGGAGTTGGTCTAGGCCCCACAGACCTGATGCCGGCACTTCTGCTCCAGGACCTGTTCCAATCCAAATGCATAGTCAAAGAAGTGATTTTCTTTGGCTATGACTCTAGATCTCTTGGGGCTGTTGGGTCCTAGGACTCCAAAACTGTTGGATAGATCAAATAAGGGAACAGGATCATGTGAGCAGTGGTTGGAAGACTCATAGATCCAATAGGGGACGGACCAGGTATTACCCCATCTGGATCCGAACTCTGAAAAATTTTTGCATCATCCTATCCACATCCACTTCTGGCAGACTTCTGGAGGACCTAGAGGATTTAGTGGACTGGGGTGTGGAATGCTTCTTGGAAGTTTGCATGAAGGGAGATCAGATCCAGGATGAATTCTGGTCAATGAGTTGTTTGGCTGTGTAAAATTCCAGGTTTCAGATCTGAAGGTCTAGGATCTGAGATCAAAGCCATAGGTGTGGCTAATATTATAACTGGAGCCAAAGCTTTGTGATCTGACAATTTCGGATCTGAAGATCGAGCCTTCTGGTCAAAGAATGTCGAATCCAAAATTTCAAAATTTTCACTGATGGTTCCAATGAAGTACTAGGTGACTTCAGTGCAGAGCAGTTTCTATGCTTCAAAGGAGCAGATTTACTAGTTTTGCTTGGGGTTTGAGCCCCAGAAGAAGGTGCTGAAACAGGATTAAGGAGTCCTTTTAAAATAAGTTTGCTGCATCTCTCAGCCAATGTTCTGAAATTGAATGCAACACAAATATTGAAATTAGTATCCAGATGGATGGCTCCAAGACAATAAACACACTCCTTGTGGGTTAGAGATTTTATGCCCACAAGAAGAGTATTTTCTGAATCCTGTCAGCTTATCAGACATGATGGGAGAGTAAGGATTGACAGTTCTACAATAAAAAAGGACTTAGCTATGAACAACAACTAAAAAGAATATGATAGGAAAGACCTTTTTTCCTTTTTAAAGTTAAAAAAAAAGTGTTAGAAAAAAGAAAGGAAAGAAGAATTACCAGTAATGGTAATCAAAAATTGCCTTGTGTTAAAGGGTAAGATACCAGCTATGGTAAAAATAAGGAAAATACTATTTAGAAATAGTAAAAAACCTGTCACTGTACTGAAAAACTAACAGGGAGACTGAGAAACAAGAAAAAGAAAATATTTTAGGCAAAGAGCACAAAATCACTTACAAATCACTAATACAATTGCTCAAGAGATGGACCCTGCATCTGAGCACAATAGCAGCAAATAAAATCTGAGGTATTTTAGGATGGACTAGAGCACTATAGGTAGTGGGAGGACCTGAAGAGTTGGATCCAAAGTCTAAAGTATGTGGCTGAGTCAGATCCGAGGATCGGATATGTAAAGCACATTGAGGAAGAATGAAAAGGACAGCATCAGATACTTATATTAGACAGTGAAGCAGTATCATATCAGCAACCCGGTGGCCTACATGACATATATTGTTGATCATTTAACTATTAAAAGAACACAGTAACACTGGCGTTGTGTAAGAGACTGTGTATTTCCAGCACATGTGTGAAATAACCAGATTGTTCAGATCTCAGTCCCGCTGTGGAATTTAACTTAAATGTGATAAAATCCTCCCACCACCAACCAAGAATGTATTTTTTTCAGTTCTGCCGATAGAAGGCAAGGCTATCACTCCTTTCCGTCCTATACAGCCAATTTCCAGCTGAGACAAAATAAAAATGTATACATTCATACCAGCTCAGCTAGTATGTTGTCATTTACTAAGGTCTAAACAAATTTTCTAAAGCTTTGACACACTCCACCATATACAGGAACACCCACCAACTGACATGCAGCCAGCTGTAATTGGAGTCATGCTGTATATGTGGCACAGAGTAAAAAATGCTCTGAGTACAACCAGCTGACCCAAGATTTACCATCAATCCAGGTGCTGGTGTGGCTAACCACTGAGAAGAGAAGTAAGCAGTCAGTGCCAGCTCATCCTAGTTGGGGAAGGGGTGGTGGAGAAAGCCTGGTGTTTTTCATAACTGACCTCAAGCAGGGGTGGGTGCTGTAATATACAGCATAAGGGCAAATGTGTTTGCAACTCCATCTCTGTTTGGCACAGTAGTATTTTGGCTCATGAGTAGACTCATATATGTCTCATAATGGGAACATTGTAGAATCCCTGCATGTCAGGCTGTTGGGGGAAAGTGAGGGTTGGAGGGTGGGATTCTGGATAACCTTGATGGCTGATAGCACAATGTCTCCCTCATGGCTATCTTTCATCTGTGAGGATCAAACAGGCTGTCTGAGTCACAGGAGGGCTGAAGCTTGGTAAGCAATGGGGGAAAGCCTAGAAAAGGCATTCATTAATGTTCAGACCAGAGTCACAGGCTTGAGTTCCTTGGTGTAGGTTTCAGTGGAATACAGAACACTGTATGTTCTAGATGGCACAAAAGGTTATGTAGTATAGTCTTAGAACATAAAATATGTAGATATATGTTTGTGAATTCTGAGTATATGTACAAATTAAGGAAATAGCTATTTGACAGTGGCAGTTTACTATCACTGACACCTAGGATTGCCTTATTTTATAAGACATACCTGTTTGGACAGCTATGTCCTGCAGTGGGGTATGAACAATGAGAAGTGCCCTGACATTGGACTAAAGAAATGTTTCTACTGACCTTCATGGAATTTCTGTAGGAAAAAGTCATAATATAAATGCACACTCTTAATATAGTGTGAAACATCAACCTTACTAAAACATCATTGTATTAACATTAAGAAAAAAAGCCTTTTAGTTTAGTACAGGTTGACCAACCTCCTGCAAAGAATCGATGGTCAGTAATAGATGATATACTTAAGTCTTCTCAAAAGGTAGAAACCAAAGTGACAATAAACCACAAATAGTTGGCTCCAGTTTTGAAACAAAGTGCACCAATGGCAGTCCCCACCATTCAATCACTAGTGCTAAAAGCTATGCACCTTTACATTTGACAGTTTAATTTCTCCAAGTCTTTTGGGTTTCTAATACCATGATGTGAATGAACTCCATTCCTAAGTCAAAATATGATTAAAGTTAGTGAAATTAGTATTGTTTTAGTCTTTGATGTTAGCCAAAAGTGCTCTTCGCAGTACCCGCAATGTAATGATTCCTTCTGGAATTCATAAGGAGTTGCATGTATTGGTAACATATCTAAGTATAACTGTAAATTTTTTTTAACACCCATTGCTTCTACTACTACTGGAACTGTCTGGGCATCTTTCTTCCACATTGCCCTCATTTCTACCTGCAAATCCTGGTATTTTTATGAGTTTGTGTCTCTCTGTACATAAGACACTGGAATTGCTGAGTGTAGTAATTTCAATGATCAATGCTACTTTTGTCTTCTTTTCAAGGACTACTATATCTGGTTTTCTTTCATCAATTTTTTGAATTGTTTATAATGGGTGATCCCATGTAATATACACATCATCATTCTGTATAATGCTTTGTAGCTCATGCTTACAGTGTTCTCAGCTACTTTAAAACTATAATGTTTTCACAATCTGCAATGCAACAGCATTGCCACATTATTATGCCTTACAGTATATAGGCCCCACACCCAGCAAGATGTGTTACTGTTTCCATTTCTGTTTTACAGAACCTGCATTTTCTGTTTCTCCCACATGTTCAATGGGCTTTGTAAACCAGTGTGTACATAGTCTGCTATCCTGGGCAGCCAATATTAACTTTTCATCTTTGACTTTATACATTCCTGCCTCAGATCCTGCTCAACATGAGGTTGTTCCAGGAGTTTTCTGTACTTGGAACTACATTTATGCCTTTTCCACATTTCTTGCCCTCTCATCTGATCCCTCTCCTTTTATTATTTATTTATTTATGTATTTATTTATTTATTGTTTGGCACATTCAGTTGCTGCCTGATTTTTATCCACTTGTGGTTTGTTTTCCATGCCTACTTGACACCAATAAGCTTTGGCTAAACTAAGCAAGGAGGTCTTCTTAGACTTGTCCTCTTCATGTTTCAAAATCTTCATTATGTTTAGATCTGATGAGGTCAGCAGATATATATGCACTCATACGACTGCAGATCCACACGTAATCAGTTTTGAGAAGGCCTATTCTTCCTTCAGAATGAGCAATATATAATCTTCGTTTGCACTGATTTTTATACATAAATTGATAAGTGTGTACCATTTTCTTGTTTTCCTGTACAACTGATCCAATATCTTTTGGAGCCAATCAATCACCCCAAAACTGTAAGTTAGAACAGGAAGAAAAATTGGTTTATAGCTTGAACTTTTTTCCTAGATGTTATGGTTATTTTCAGTTTTAATTTCAGTCTTCTAAAATATTCCTTACTTAGTGTTGTTCACATTTGTTCATGTTTTATTGTTGATTCTTCATCAGTTTCCAGATATTTATACTCTCTCTCCTGCTCATGTTCATTTATATCACATTCCTGTCTCAGACTGATATTTTCTTGGTGCTGCAGCTTTCCTGCTTTCAATGTTACTTTTGCAAATTTATCAAGACCAAATTTCATTCTTATATCATCTGAAAACATTTTCATCACATTCAGCTCCTCATCTGAAGAGCTATACAGTTTTAAATCATGCACAAAAAGAAGATGAGAAGTCTTTGCACTGTTATTTTCTGGGAGCCAAATTGTAGCCATGACCCAATCAGCCACTAACTGCAGGATAAACTGGTTAGGCAAGGACAGAAACTTGTGTGACCCCAATGGTAAATAGTGCAAAGAATCAGGCATCAAGGATTCCAGATAAATATACACTAATTTTCTGCTATCTCGGTTAATGCATTTCAGGGCTACAGAGGAGCCACAGCCTACCACCACTCTCAAATGGGTGCAGGAGAGAGAAACTAATCAGAGTTGGTGCACCTACTAGATGCAGGAAGAAAATATATGCCATTTAATAAGATAATGAACACAGGAACACAACAGATTGAACAACAGACAACATGATTTGTCTTCACACCAGTGGAACAAAATACAGGATATTACTGACCTGTTATGTCTCATTGTAGATACAATTATGAAGCATGGATGAAGCAGTAAATTATAGAATGTATGAGACCTAGGGCAGAACTAGGCCTAAGGTAACATGGATTCCAAAAGAGAGTGCTTGACTGAGTAAGCCAGGAAGTAAACAAGAAATGGGGTTCAACCTTTGGAATGCATTTCACATTAAATAACATGAAAGGATAGTAAATACCTCAAAGTGGATCTTAAGATGGCAACCTGATTAATGTACTGGCTACACAGACTGTTAAAGAAGGAATCATCCCATTCAAAGGAAAGGATGGTATGTTAAGTAAGGTATAACTGAGGTCAGTAATGAGGTTGGTCTTTTTCAACGTCTATATACCTGACCTGCGGAAGGTCTAGAAGGAAGGATAGGCAACAGATGAAAAACTCTAGAAAGGGTAGAAATGATATGAAGCAACTTGCCAAGACTAAAAGCATAGCCTGAAACATGCCATTTGAAAAAAAATCAATAAATTGTAAAAGGAGACAAGTACCAAGTACACAGCTGGAAGGAAAGCAATAACAGTGACATATGAAAAGATCTGGGTAGATTATGTAAAAGTAAGTAAGTACTGTGATACAGAAGCTGTTGTTCCTTTTTATAGATAGATGATGCAACTTTAGGTCATTCTGTGCAGTTCTGTATACCTAGTCTGCACTGTAACATAGATAAAATAAAGTCAGAAATGAGGAGTGTAACTATAATTCTGCTCAAAAATGGTAAAAAAAAATAAACAATCACGAGAATGTCTGAAGACAACTAAATATTCAGTTTATTCACTCACTCACTCACTCACTCACTCACTCACTCACTCACTCACTCACTCACTCTGTTCATTCCATTACCTAGTTTATCCAAATAAAGGTTATGTGGAACAAAGCCTGTCTTGGCATCCATTAAGTACAAAGTACAAAAAATAATCTCAGCTAGTATACCAGTCTGTAAAGGATATGCACATGCACAACACAAAATCACAGTCCATGCATGCCCTTGGGCAATTTTAAGATGTAAGACAAAGACAAAGCAGTTTGAAAAACAAACCAAAAAAAAAAAAAAAAGAACGCAGGTATAAGAATGACATACACACTATATGAACGTGTTCCATCCAGGAACTTTACAAGAATCTCAAGCATTGTTAGGGTGCAGTGCTAACTGACGAGTCAGTGTTATACCAAGACAACAAAACTGAAGACCGATAATAAAGTATAAGCCACCCCCACCAAAAAGAGTAAAAGGGTAAAGCTGTTCAAAAATACATTAAGGCAAATCAATAAATAAGCACTGATTATGCAAATATACTGCTCCAACCAGCTATGGTGCACAGAAGTGACGTGAACGATTGGAAAACAATTAATGTTCTTGTTTTGTCCTGGTCTTCACATATAGTTTACTGTGAGTCTTATTTCTTTTGCCAAACAGTTTTTGATGGATATCACTGTTAAACATATGCAATATAACCCTTTTGCTGTAAAATAGAATTATAATTTAAACTGGGCATACAGATAAAGTTTTCTGACCTGACCCCTTATCAAATCAGAGCATTTCTCCTGCATGTAGGCCGATTTGCTTCAGAAATGTCAATGCTTAATTTAGGATCAGTTTAGTTTTTAAGATATACATTTTGTATATCTGTATTAATGTGTATTGGTGTTGATTTGCAGGCTGCTGCAAAATGAACATAACTACTGGCAATTGTGCAACTTATTCAGGCTGAGGACAATTAGTCTCAAATACGGTTATCCAGATGATGAGGGTAATAATGATGATGACAGTTAAATTCCCGACAGTAGGGAGGTGCAGATAAAGCAGTCTGTGAAGGATAGCAGAGTCCTCATTGCCACACTCTTAAGGGTTATGATAATGGGGGAATCATATCATGATTTAACTATTGTTGTAAGTATACAGCAGTTCAGACAAATCCTCTTCAGCATAGCCTATAATATAATAATGTAGCAAAGAAAAATGAACAGAACATATTGTTGTTATTTATTAATTTAATGGAAAATTGTATATTTCCAATGCTAATACAAAAGTAAAGTTTTGCGTGTGGCTGACACATTAAAAATCTAAACAAAATGCAAAATACAAAATACAGTTGTATTTGCTCATCAGCATATAGTGCATGGATGTTTTTGTGGCTTTTCGATTTAAGCCAATAGCACTAAATAAAAGGTCAATTACCAGTTCTGTTTTCTGATGGATGGAAATAATGAAATCAGACATAACCAGGTATTAGCTGTTACTCATGTAAAAGTACAACAGCCTAAATCAGTAAGAAAAGCCATGTAAATTAACACATAACATATCTTATCATTTGAACAACAAATAAAATGGAAATAAAAAGTACATGTCCCCCTAAAAAATGAATAAATAAAACATGAAACAGAAGTTTCAGTCATGTATAACACATTTAGGGGGCTCCACCTGTAGTACCTCAATTAAACCTTTACAATTCTGAATGGGAGGATTTTGTCTCACAAACACCAAAACTATACAGAAACACTTTAAAACAACTAAAATACTATATATAAGACACATCAAGTTTGTAAAAAAAAATGGAAGATTCCCTTTTACTAAAATATCTACAATGTTGGGAGGGTGGCCTAATGGTTAAGGTGTTTGCCTTGCAAACACAAGGTCCACAGTTTGAGTCTCACAATGGATAATTAGTGAGACTTTAAATGACTGGCTCACAAGGGCAGTTAGCCTAGTAATAATCTATAAACCTATGCTTTATATGGAAATAATAGACTTTCCAGGGTTGAAGAGATCTTCCTCCTTCTGCATCAGGCCTTATAACACCCTAACCAGTTCATTATTTACTTATTGAAAGCATTACCACATTGAACTGTAATAACTGAAAAACTGCAGTCAATCATTCTTAAATGCTTCCCACAAATTCATTAGTTCAGATAAGTATAACAACAGACTATAAATACAGAAACATCTAGGTTGGCAAGTTGGCAGTGCCCTAAAATAGAAACTATGATCCTATGTCAAATAAAAAAAGAAAAGCGCAACAGTCCATATAACAATTATAATGAGGCAGTACTTGCTCTTAGCATGTGTCAATTCTCCATGAATGACCTGCATCAAATTACTACATACAGCAGTGCAGCCAGAAATTTATATAATTTGTACTCGGACCTATGGCTCTGCCCTTACCATTTAACCATCATTTAAAAATGTGATCGATTCTCACAGTTTTACCCCTAAATACTTTCCAAAGAGACACATTATTTACAACTTTTGCCATATATAACCATAAAAAAAGGCTAATATTTGAGGTGCATTCTTATTAGGTAAGCATGTTTTGCATAACTTTATGTAGTAGATATTAGTTTAGACAGTTCTAAACATTCTGTGCTCTTTGAGACATAAAAGTTTTGTGAGATGGTCATGAAAGATGTACACATTTGACACACTGAGCACGCCTGGCTAAGCTATTCACTAATGTTATCCCTATATGTAGTTAGGAGCTCATAACAATATTTACAAAAAGGGATGCTGAAAACCTTCTTCTGCTCCATTCCTGTTGGGGCCTGGTACACTCACCCCACCAACATGTATCCTGCTGATAAAACACGTTATTGCAGGTCAGTAAGTAATTCAGGATCTTTTCATTGTTTAATAATACATGACCTAGAAACTATCATTAACAGGAGTTGCTCAATCCTCCTGACCTCTTTTTGTAAGCATAAGCCAGTATGACAAAGACATTACAATCTACAATTCAAAAGAATCTCTAATATTATAGTTCAACACATGACACAATTTCATTATCATATTTCAAAAACAGTGAAACTCTAGGGCAATGTCAAAAGTTGTGCAGTGTATTTAGTATGGGGTATTTTGAACAACTAACATCAGAACTGCATTGCATCTTGATTGTATATCTGGGGGCCCATTAACTTTTACTTACAAATTCAGACTGATGCTATTGAAACCAAACTCCTCAGATAATGTATTATTCTCTCCTGATGGGAAGTCCTTAGACCCAAATACAAACTGGTATTGTTATCTGAGAAATGCTTCCCATGCAAGAAAAAAGCTGGAAGTAAGTGTCAGAAGGAACATTGGAAGAAGAATATAATATGCAGATGCTTTCAGCTGACCTGTTCCATTCATGTAGTCATAGTGCAAATAATAATTTGCATTGAAAGAGAAGGTGGTATCTCTCACTACTGCTCATAGCAGTGACCTTATCACCATACACCTAAGCTGAAAGTACTCCCACTATCATATGATTTCAACTAAAATTTACCACATAAAATTTGAAAGGAGGCAAATATGGTCCTATTGTCAACACACTCACTTAAGTTATCTAAAGTTAAGATATCTGCAGCTCTCCTGACTAGTCATAGGAGAAGATCCTCTTTGATATGCAGCTGTTGATAACCCCATATAGAGATAATGGAGCCATATTGATTCTTGCCCTTAAGCATTTTTTTGAAACACTGTCTGTACCTGGTGGGCAACCGCTAAGTAGTGCCATTGCTTATAGCTTAATGCTAAGAGACATTGGCCCTGCAACAGATTACATAAAAGCTGTGGCCACAAAGAGTGATGATCCATCTTGGCTGATAATAGTATGTGCATCACAATGGCTCTGACATACAAATGGAAATTCAATCTTCTTAACGCCCCAAAGCTGACAGAGAAATACAACAAATACCTAGGCACTTCATGTCTGTGGCCATTCTACATGAAGTGTTCCATAAACGTTTGTACTTCAACCATCTTTAACCAACCACTTATTAGAATGTGGTGTAGTATGTCTTAATGCACAGAGTACTTTTGGGTAGTAGATCATTTTACCATATTAATCCTTCTACTTTTTTATTTTTATTTTTACTTTATTGACTTGGTAAGTGAATTGATCCAAAGATCCTTTTCAGTCATAAACCAGTTGTCAAAGCATAGAACATTACCACAAGGCACGTTTCAGCATGAGAATTACATAAATATGTTTTTGTGTCACACAGATCTATACAGATAAAACTGAAAATATACACAAAAATATACAGAATAATGCTGACAGCATAAAATATTATCATTTTGAATGGATTGACTCATCAAAAATTACACTACCTTGAAGTCTACCTTTGATGTACATAGGTGCAACAGATCCCTATGTACCTAAGTTATAAACCCTTCCAGATACACTAATTAAGAACAGCCAGCCGAAAGAGAACTAGACCTGTACTATGCTGTCTCACTCATATGCGAATTCTACTGGTCTCCTATAAAATGCTAAAATCTCGTCTCCTACATCATTTTATAGCTTACTTCTCAACGATGCTCTTCATTAAATCTCTTGAACTCATTACAAATCCTTCTGTACTGAAATGTAAGAACACTAAAATTCTTTACATTTTCCCTTCTGTAGTACAAATTAATTTACTTCTTGCAAAATTTTAGAGCTACAGAAAGATATACACTTATGTATGTTGATGTAAATACTTTATTGTATATACCTGTCTTATAATTACATTGGATTTTTCATTGGAATGTAACTGTGTTTTTTTCTAAGAACTGTGGGAAATTCACTTGTTAATATAAATTTACTGTGATGGAGCTTTTTTCCATGGGTGTCTGCTGAAAATGGGCTGTACCCAGTCAGGCTTTCCTGGTCAACAAAGACAAATAATAAATAAATAAATAATTACACACACACACACACACACACACACACACACACACACACACACACACACACACACACACACACACACACACACACACATATATAAATATATATATATAGATATATATATATATATATATATACACATATATATATATATATATATATATATATATATATATATATATATATATATATATATATATATCTACTTCACATGGTCGCACTTTTCAGAATGTCGAAGATCATATTGTCGAGACCATATGATCAACATTCAAAAGGTCGACCATGAAATAAAAAAAAAACACAACAAAAACTTACTTTCATGTTGCTAGCAGGGCGGCTCCACCCCCCCAGAACTTAAATATATCAGCTCTGAGATCAGTCTACAGTGCAGAAGATGGAAATCTTTCTATTCCGCACTGTACAGAGATGTCGGTTCTGCATGGTCGACATTTCGAATGTCGATCATATGGTCTTGGCCTTATGGTCTTCAACATTTTGAAATGTCGACCATGTGAAGGGGGCCCATATATATATATATATATATATATATATATATATATATATATATATATATATATATGGTTCCCTTCATAATATCGAATTACTGAATGCTTAAAAGTCAGTAACTTGAAATTATAAAGTCGAACCAATGAAAATCCTGAAACCCACAAGCACGAAAACAAAAAACCCTGAATATACAGAACACATGCAGAACACATACACCACACAACACGCACACCATACAACCCACATAACATAAACTATAAGCCCTACACTACATGTACGCAGGGGGGCAAGCCTCTTACACCCCCCACACCCCCCACTTATATATTCTAACTCCAAGATCGCACTAATACACAAAAAAAAAAAAAAAAAACACCACACAGACATTTTAAACTGCCTTGCACACACACAAACACATCACACATAAACAGACATATCCAACATTCAAAGTCAGACTCCCACCTCCCTACCCTAACCCACACGCACAACTTACAAAACACACACATACACTCACTTACCTTCACTTCCGTAAAACATCCCAACTCACACACTTCCCATCCCATAGCTGACATGCATAAGCGCAAATTCGAGATATTTGAATTCACACTTATGCAGATTTGCGCTTCTGCATTTTCGACTTTACAGTCTCGAGTTACAGAATTTTGAGCATTCAGTAATTCAGGATTGTGAAGAGGAACCCCATATATATATATATATATATATATATATATATATATATATATATATGGATCTAGGACACATGGCCGAATACACACTTTACTGAATGCGAAATTGAGCTGCACAGTACATCGAATGCATATTTAAGCGAAATCAGAACTGACAGAATGCAAAGTCACCAAAAGATAATATAACAATAGGAAATCCGTTCCTTTAAATATGTGTGTAATGTTACTTTAAATTCTCTGGAGCTACATTGTAGCATATACAAACGTATTGATACAATGTCGGATTTGTGTAGGTTGCCTCTGGGTATTCTAGGACAAGTCTATACTACTATCAAGTCGCATCACGGTAGTGAAGTTTTGGTTTTGGATGGGTACATATATCAACTAGAGAAGAAAATGAAGATCAAAACGTATTGGTGCTGTAAGTATAAAACAGCACAAAAGTGTAGAGGTAGGGCAATAACATTGTCGGTGACTTCAGGTGAAAAACTGGTAAAATCTGTGGAACATTTCCACTCAGGAGAACCTCAAGAAGTAGAGAAATATAAAGTATCTGCGAAACTAAAGGATAGAGCACTTTATTCACGAGATTTAAGCTGTGTAATAGTGGATGATGGTGTAGCGTCTACTTCTTTAGAATGTGCACCTCATTTGCCAAGTAGAAGGTCAATGTTACAGACAATGAAAAGAGTCCATGCTAAAAGTAGAGGGGCAATGTGTGGTGTAGCGTTGGAGTTGGAAAACATCAATATAGATGCTTTCCCTTTAAAAGAGGGAGTTTTCCTGAAGAAATGTGTTACTGATAATAGTAAATTGAACACTATTTTGTTGCTGACTACTCTGCAACATCTAAAAGATTTAAGTACAGCAGAAATATGGCGAATGGATGGCACTTTTTTTACTAGGGATGCTGAGTGTAGGCAGCTATACACTATACATTCTGTAGTGCAGTATGGTGCTTTCTCTAAAGGTGTGGCTTTGCTGTATTGTTTTATGAAAAAAAAGTATTTTCGTTCCTATAACTTCATGTGGCAAGCTTTGTGTTATTCGCTGAGCATTCTTTAACACAGACTGTGAGATTCATTCTATGCGATTTTGAAATAGCTGCTATTAAAAGTTTAAAACGGAATGTGAACAATGTCATATGTAAAGGCTGCTTCTTCCACTTTGGGAGAAATATATGGCGTACAGTGCAGGTTCTTGGACTGTCGTCGTTGTATAACTCTAACATGCATTTCCAATATTCTGTTAAGAAGTTGGCTGCATTAGCCATTCTAGATGAAGAGGACATAATAAGTACATTCACTTTACTGGAAACTACATTTCCAAGTTAAGGGAAAGTGTTGCTGAAATATTTCTCAGAGTGGTATTTGCTGGGTAAACCCAGAGTGTTCTGCACTAGATCTACAGGTTCTATTCGATTTCCTCCTCTTTTCCCTGTCAAATTTTGGAACATTTCTATCTTGAATGACCTTAATTTGCCAAGGACTCAGAATGCTGTAGAAGCCTGGCACAGTCGTTTAAAATGTATAGCAGGAAAACATATTTGGGATATGGGTCATGTGTTGGATGCGTTGTGCGAGAACAAAATAGAGTGGATGAGATTCGTCACCGTCTTTCTGCTGGGTGTACTCCAACCCCTAAAAAGAAATCATTAGTACAACGGCAAGCACAGTTTTTAACTATTCTAGATCACAAGAGTGAATATACCATTATACAGTTTGTAGAAGCTATTGCAAACATATTACAAATATGATTTAAAGATTTGTAGCATGACATCAGCAGTCAGATTTCAGTTGGTTGCTTATTTTATTTGACAATCATTACTTCAAGGAATAATAACACAGATGGGAAATTCTTCATTTCACATACGCTTGTATTATGCACTTGGGTGTGTCTACATAAATCTGCAGCATGTACTTCCAGCAATTTGTGCATCAGTTGAATGTGTTTTCAGTTAAATGCACTTTCGTTCATTTCTGCTCAGTAGTGTTAGAGTCTGTAAACTGTGTATCCGGCCATGTGTCCTAGATCCAGATATATATATATATATATATATATATATATATATATATATATATATATATAGATAGATATGGTGCACAGAGTATTTGTTATATAAGGGGATATACCTGACTATTGTACAAGGTTCATAAATGGTTTACAGAATACCATAGGACTGAACACATAACAATGTGATAGCAGAGGATTGTTCCTTTATAGTTTAGACTAACTGAAGAGGAAAGTGCGCTCTGCGTTAAGTTTTCTCCTGCCATTTGTAGAAATACAGCATAGTAGTTGAAGAACTACCTGTCAGTGAATAGTATCCTATTCACTAATACTGGAGTATGAATCCAGTGTGAAAGTCTAGCACAAATGTATACAGGCAATTCATAGTAGATGATCAGCTCACCTGGGGACTATATTTAAGACTATTTACATATTTACAATGGGGATGCCTAGCTCCTGAGTGTTTGAAAGTCTTGCTTTGTAGTTCAGGTAATCAGGCTGAGTAGTTGCTGAGGAAAGGATTTATGGAAAGGTATCATCTTTTGTCCTCAAAACAGGAACCTTTGCATGTGCATCTCACTTTTTTCTGAAAGGGGTGTATTCTGTAATTTGAATGAGTTCAGTGGGAAGGTGGCTCCAATTTGGTAGTACAATTTTACTAAAGCATTTTATCCCATCAGAAATCAGTCCAAAGAGAGATCAAATTAGAGTCATGACATTATTCTCATGACTCCTGTGTGAGTATGGGGAGAACTTAGTATGTAACTTGCTAAGTAGAAATGGGCAGTATCTGCTATGTAGCATCCTGAAGGTAAGAGTAAACAACAGAACTGTGGAATGAGCTACTACAGATAGCCAGATGGCTCTTTGCCAGTTGACATAGTGGTGCTCTTGCTGAGCAGACAAGTGGATGCTGTTTGCATTTTGTTAATATTGTAGGCTGAGTAGAAGGAGGCAATTGGTAGGGCATGCTCACATCTAGGAATGAAGACAATCTTATCCAGATCTTGTGTAGCTCACCTTTTGTTGTGACTGCAGATGGAGTAGGCAGCTTTCAATTAGAAAGGGACTTTTGAAACTCTGACAATGGTGTAAATTTGAAATGCATCTAAAATTAGTCCTGGATATTTGTACTTGTCAAGTATAGCTATTGGCTCCTTGCTGAGCATGTGAATGGTTTAGAGGAAGGTCTTGTTAGTTTTTGTTGAGTCCATATCTATATGTGGCAACTAAAGTAAAATAATAAATCCAAATTCAAGACATACAGTTTATTGAAAAACTCGCTAGCTCCTCCACATAGAAGACACTCATTCAAGGCAATGGGATTTTTTTTTAATACACGCTATGTCTGGAATTTAGTTATTTTTTATTAGTTTTTGTTGAGTGCCAAATGACATGACTGCTGTTTTGGACACATCTAGACTAAACGGGTTACATATAGTCCATTTACAGAGAGCTGAGAATGTGAGTTCACTTCCATTCAGGATGATGCTATTTGCATAAAGTGTGATATTAGTTGGTGGGATTCAGATAGTAATATCATTGATAAACAGAGACAGCATAAGATAGGGCCTAGTATAAAACCCTGAGGGATGCCTGCAGTTAATTTGCCTGTGTTAATACTTAGGTTAAGTTTCTGTACTATGAAGATTCTCCTAATTAGGTAGCTTGTAAACCAATGGACTGTGATGGTACCAAGTCGAATAGAATTAAGTTTAAGATCTCGTTTCATATTCAACAATTTCAAAAATTTTGCAAATGTCTCTGTATATGGCTTCTGTCAGCCAGCATTTCATTACTGAGGAGAATATGTTAACTGTCACTGAGTATATTGTTGTCAAAGTACTGTATTCACCATGGAAATCAAGGAGATAATTGACTAGCAGTCCATATTTATTAAGATGTTCTTATAGTTGATAATAAAAAAGTCTTTTAAACATCTTGGTGATAAGATGTAGGATGGATATAGGAAAGAAATTTCAAGGAAAGGAGGTTGTATGGATTTTTTTAAATGCAATTATGAATGAGTGAGTGTTTGAAGTGGGGTGGTATTTTGTATGTAATTACAGACGGGCTGAAAAGTTGTGCTATAGGTTCAGATAGCTACTTGGTATATATTTTCAGGCATGCTGAGTGTAAGCTGTTTAGATTGGAGTTCTATTTGTCATCTAATCATTTAATACTTTTTGACTGATTTACCTGAAATCTCACTGAAATAGCAAAGGGACTCAGTCAGCTGTGGTTCAGGGTAGGGTGGGGGTAGCCAGATGTATCTGAAGATTGTATGACAGGGTATGCATTGTCAGAGTGGGCTTCTGGGTTAAAGATGGGGTGAGTAGCATCCATATGTTGGTGGGACTGTGACGTTTGATTAGAAATAGAGCTGACTGGAGTACTCATTACAGAGCTGATAACTTTTAGTGTGTTTATTTCTAACATACTACCTACGTTATTAGATCTGTTATTGCTGAAATAGATTATTCCTTAAATTGCTTTAAAAAATGCTCAGATGAATGATGTAGTTTTGCACTTTTGTACAAACGTATGAAGACTTGGCATTTATATTTTCTAGTCTGCATTTGTACATGATGGTAAGGAAGGAGGAGTAGCCCTGTATGTCATGAGTAGTTTCCCATTTTACTCAAGCCTTATCTATGTCCTTTATGAGTTCCTTTATAGTGGTATTTAGTCAAGGGGTGTTTGCTCCCATTAACTCCAGTGTTTTTGTTAGGAAATTTTTATTGACAACTGTGCAGTAAGAGTTGAAAATGCCTAGACTAGTTACTGGATAATCTGTCAAAATAGTGCAGACTAGTGCATTCTATGTGTATCACTAATTGCATCATCTTTCTTGAATTTTATTATAGGAGTATTTTTTAAATAAAATAGGAAAATACATGGGGTCTTTGAATGAGAGGATGTCTTGAACTGTAAGGTGATCACTGAGACTGTTAGGTAGATATGTTACTTCTATTTGAGGGATGTTAATGATGATGAAGTGAAGGGGAGAAACCTTTCCTGTTGTTAGGTTAGATTTGTTGAAGGTTCTAACCATTTCTGAGAGGTTGAATTCTTAAAGAAAGTTATTACACTGATTGGCTTTTTTGGAAAGGATGTCTATATTGAAGTCTTGTAGTATGTCAATTTTACGAAAAAAACAAAGTTAAAAGAAGGACCAATCAGGTAGAAAACCACTAAAATGAAAAAAAAAATCCCAGTTGCACGCAATGCCCAGCTCCAGAAAAGAACTGCACAGAGTATCCTGTTCTATTTGGAAAATCTGTGCAGTTCCTTTCTAGAGTTGGGCATTGCCTGCAACTGGAATTTTTTTTTGGTTTTAGCATGGCAATTTTTCTGCTTCTGTAGTGTTTTGAAGATAGTTGCTGCAGAACAGGGAGGTATACAAATTGCTGCTATTAATCACTTTAGGTGTGCACTTATGGTTAATGAGTCAAGAACCCAGTTTAAGTCACTTTCTGATGATAGATTGTTTTGAGATATTATCTAGGTTTTGATATTATGAAGCTAGTTTGTAACAAGACACTTCCTCCTGCTTTTTGGCATATATAATTGTATAAATGTATATGCTAATTACTGCTGATTTATGTGAAGAGAATTATGGGATCTTTTATCCAGGTCTCACTAATTATTAGCATGTAGGTCATTTGCAAGCTAGCCATTGGTCTAAACAAAACATTTTGTTCCTAATACTTTCAATGTTCATGTGACAGTTTACTATGCTTTTTTTGGTTTTAGTTGACCTGAGGCATAACCAGCATTGTATGTTTGTTTAAAGTTGTGTTAGTTGCTGGAATTGTAAAGGATAGTTTAGGAAGTCTTCCTGGAAGAGTATGGGATGTTCCCAAATAAGTGACACTTGGTTAGGTGTTGAATGGTGCTAATGTGGCAAAGAGTATAGGAATGAGGAAGTTATTGAAGACTAGACTGATGAAAGAGTGATGGAAGAGAGATGGAGAGTTTGTTGGGTACCAAAGTGAAGATGTGGACTCATCTTTGCATCCCATGAGAAGGACAGTTTTAGTATAAGAAGTATCTAATTTATCATGGTGAAGCTATGATATTGCAACAAGATATTTGACAGACTGTTTGCTAATGCTATAATAATGCTAAGGAACTGTCATGAACAGCAATACTTGATTTTGGAGATGACAACTACAGAGCAGTTAAAATGATAATGATAAAATGTTGACTCACTGTTCTGAGAGTCCGATCTGCAAATATACAGAGCTGAGTATATTTTTTTGGCTTTATAGTTTATACTATTAGTGGTTGATCAAATTTCTGCTGAAACTGTCTTCCCCACCCCCCTCCCTGTTTTTGGTTTGTAGTTTAAATTTGGTGGCTTTTGCAGTGCCTGCCCCACTGTAGATTTGATCTAGGACACTCCCCCAGTCCCATCTCTTTACCACATTCTACCTAATAAACCCTTTCTGCACTTGCTTTTAGTCCTTTTTAATTTAATTGCATTTTTCAAACTGTGTGTGGTCTATTATTGCTACATACTCAAGTGTGCTAGCTTGCACTGCATGTGAATTATTTTTACTACAGTTTTTGCTACTTTTCTGTAAAAAAAAAAAAAAAAAAAAAAAAAAAAAAATAAACCTGTAAGCCTGTTTCCTACCTTTCCTGTAACTAGTGTTCCAGATACAGATTTACTGTATCCAGGACTGTTTGTAAGCTTCTGAGCCCCCCAAGCCTTTCTGTGTTGGAGGGAAGCCTTCTAGCTTATCAGTGGGAGTGGTAAGCATTAGGTAACCTGTCTACCACATAAGGAGTGGTTCTGGCCCAGAATTTGTCATTATTGGCCGTTTGGGCAATCTTCCATCTCTCTCAACTTTCTGATTTGAAATCCTGCATTTGCACTTGTTTCTGTCCTGTAACTCGTCTAGGGCAGATACAGATTCTTAGTTTTAGCACTTAAATTTGCTTATTCATACTCAGCACTTGTTCAGAACTTGTAAGCAATAAATAAGCTACTAATTACTATAGCACTCAATCTTCCTCATTACCTAAAGGAAAACAGTTTTTGTACTTACTTTTCTCACTGGCATTGAGAAAAACAGCTCTTGTACTCACTTTCCTCACTTATCTAGAGGAAAATAGTTTTTTATTCAGGCATGTCCAAGGGTCAGCTCCCAGTGTTCTCCCCTGTCTATCTGATGAATCTGGGCATCTTGAGGCAATGTAGAAATTGCCTCATGTACACAGACAACCCTCTCCTCCTACCACCCAACACTACAACCTGTGAGAGATGCACTTATCTAGTCAAACTGGAGGAAAAGCTCTCACCAACCAAGACTGAACCTGACAGTCATCAGGCGAAGGTAAACATTTGCACCACACCATACTCATCACATAGTATCACTATGTCTACACCACCAAAATCCACACATAGAAACTCAAAAACATTCATGGAGGCTCTCAATAATAATCTGCCTAAGCAACAGAGACCTCCAAAGCAGAAACACAAGCAACCTCCATCCCCCAACACAACCCAAATGACACATAGCCCACAGATTCAGTGTGCCACTGAAACACAGCCAATAAGGCAAAACAACATACCCAACACACTAGTCATAGGTGACTCTATAGTCAGGCACACTGATGTCCCACTCACCAGGCTAAACAAGGAGAAGGTTACTGTCAGCTGCCTGTCGGGTGCCAGGATCCGCCACATAATCCACTCACTCAGGTCACTGCACAACAAGTACAAATATGACTCTGTCATTGTCCATGTTGGTGTGAATGACCTGAGACATACCTCCCTGGACTACATGAAAAGAGACATGGAAGAGCTCTGCGATCTTGTAGCCCAGGCAGGTATGACCCTAGCCCTGAGTAGCATTCTGCCATCACCCAGAATGATACCGCAGTACAAGGACAAAATGATTGATTTCAATAATTGGCTAAGCTTCTGGTGTCATACAAATGGGATCCAGTATCTGTCTGCTTGGGATGACATGGTCGACAGACCATGATGCTTTGCCACAGATGGCCTGCACCTGTCGCCTCTAGGATTCCGGATACTGGCAAAAGCTCTTGCTGCCCCTATAGTGCCTTTTATAGGCAGGGTTCAAGTAACAAATTCACCACCATAACAGGAACAGGCAAGCAAAAACTGAGGGTAATGCTACTCATAGCTAGAAGTCTAAATTTCAAAATGCACTCACTCAAGGCACTCCTTAAAATGGAGAACATCGATATCTGTGCAGTGACTGAGACCTGGTTCAAGGCTCCAGAGAGCACCCCTGCACTACTAGGCTATAACTCATACCACACTTTTCGGCCATCTAACCTGGACCGAAACACCAAAGGTGGGGGTGTGTCCATATTCATTAAGGATATCCACACTTCCAGGCTAGTTGCTCAGCATAATGCATCCAAGGTTATCCAAGTGCAACTAACTCTTGGCAAAAATGCAATCCAAATTGTAGCTTGCTACAGATCCCCCACCATGTCCCAGGATTCCCACTCCTCTTTTCTTGATGTACTGGAAAATATTAGGGTTCAACCAAACACCCTAATAATGGGCGACTTCAACTACCCCACCATTAACTGGGAAAACTACTCATGTACTAACTCCTTAGCACAACGCTTTCTGGAATCCATAAACTCCAATGCCCTAGATCAACTTATCCACACCCCACCAGGGGCAACAATATCCTAGACCGAAGTCATTACCAACATGAGTGACTGGTGTTCCACACCTGAAGTCAACTCCTCGTTGGTCAGATTCGACCATAGGCTAATCACCCTTGATATCCACATCCCATCCCCACCCCCCATTAAGGAAACCACAGTAAGAAATTTCTCCAAAGCCAACTTCATGCTTCTTAAGACAGAAGTAGTGAACTTCATGACACCCATGCAGATGGACAATACAGTTACAACTGCTGAATCCTACAAAAATGCGCTCTATAAGCACTTACATGAGTGCATGGATCATGCTATCCTAAACAGAACCAAGACGCTATCCTCCAAAAAATGGAAGCCAATCTGGTGGTCACCTGTCATAAAAAAAACTGTACAACAGAAGGAAGAAACTGTTGCAAAACAGAGTAAAATCCCATGAGTGGAGGAGCTCCCTGGTCAGCCTCAGTAAGAAGCTGAGATCCCTTATAAGATCCTCCAAAGCTAGCTACAAAAATAAAATTGCCACTAATTCCAAGGACAACCACAAAGCATTCTATAGCTATGTCAAGAATCTCAATGGCAACACCCAGATCTGCTCTGAGTTACAGCACAAAGGCATGAAAATTACAGAACCAACTGATATTGCCAACATCCTGGCAGATAGGTTCAGTACTAACTTTACCCCCCTCACCCCCTAAAGGGCCCATATCTATACAGGAAGAATGCAGAGTCCCTGTAATCACAACTACACAGGTGAAAGCTGCACTCTCTAAAGCCAAAAACACAGCATCCATGGGACCGGACAACATCCCAGGCTGCATTTTACACGAACTTCAGAATGAACTGACTCCCCACTTAAGCACCATGTTCAATAATAGCCTCGCATCAGGCTTTGTGCCCACTGAATGGCGCACAGCAACAGTTATCCCACTCCACAAAGGGGGAGCCACCACTGATCCAGGGAACTATAGACCTATTAGCCTGATGAGCCTGGTCTGCAAATCCATGGAATGTATCATCATGGAACACATAAACAAAGACATTGGTAACCTCCAAACTCTGGATCCCACCCAGTTCGGGTTTGTGAAAGGCAGATCATGCCTCCAGAACCTGATCAACGTCTTTGAGGCAGTCACCAAAGCCGTAGATGAGGGTAAAGTGGTTCACACAGCCTATCTTCACCTCGCCAAGGCTTTTGGCACCATCTCCCATTCCGGAATTATAGCTAAACTCAAGAAACTAGGCATAAATCCTTACATCACAAGATGGGTTGTCAACTGGCTCACTGACAGAACCCACACTGTAAAAGTTGCAGACTCCAAATCTGACCTCAAACCAGTGACAAGTGGAGTACCACAGGGTTCCGTCCTGGGACCGCTCCTGTTTGGTATCTACTTCTCTGAAGTAGAGGCTAACACAGAAGGCCTCTGGCTAATGAAGTTCGCAGATGACTGCAAACTAGGAGCCATAGTCAAGTCCCCAAATGATGTGAACATCCTACAGAAGGGCCTCTCTGAGACAGATGCCTGGTGTCAGAGACATGGCCTCAAGCTCAATGCCAAAAAGTGCAGTGTTATCCTCTTTGGTAAAAACTCTGTACCCATGAACTACCACATAGGCAACAATCTACTTAACACCAGATGCATGATAAGAGACCTTGGGACCCAGGTGGACAGTAGTCTTTCCTTTGATAGTCACATCGCCACAGTAGTCAGGAAGTCCTTCTATGTGGCACACCTCATCATAAAAGGGTTCTCATCCAGGAAAAAAGAGGTCATTGTTACCCTCTACTCATCACTCATTAGACCCATTATAGAGTACAATGCCCCTTTTGGAATGTACCTCACAAGACATCTGCAGCAGCTGGAAAGGCCACAGAAGTACCTCACAAAGAGGATTACTGGACTCAAACAAATGCCCTACACTGACCACCTCAAAAGACTCCAGCTTTACTCCGTAGCATATCGCCTACTCAGAGGTGATCTCTGCCTAACATATAAAGCTATGTCAAACCCAGAGCTGTTGGACATGCTACACCTAAAGAAATCCCAATCCCTCCGAGCTACATGCTCTAGGGACCTAAACCTTGTCACCACAATAAACAGGACATGCTGGAGGGATAGATTCCTATCCCAGAGACTTCCCATACCCTGGAACAGGCTACCCATCTATGTCAAGCAAAGTTCTTCATTAGCACTCTTCAAGAAAAATCTTGATGAGTGGATAGGAAATAGGAAATACACCCCGGGGATCACTTCTGTGTCTCTGCTCATCAGTGGCACAGGAAAATAACTTTCTTTGGTGGCGTAAGCCAGGGAACCTTGTTGGCTAGGCTTGTGTAGGCCCTTGGGCCGATAGCCTAGTACCTACCTATGAACCTATGAACCTATGAGAGGGACATATTTTTATGCAGATTCTCAGGTAAATACTAGTCTAGCAGTCTGTAGATTATTATAAGCTCAGACAATAACTAGAGGTCAGAATCCAATCTTATACCTTTTCCCTGTGAGTTTAAGATCTTAATCATTATGTCAACCCTCCTTCCAATAACAGTTTCATAGGTTATCACAGGACTAATTGCTCTGAGGCCAATATTAAGCCTAGCTAACAACTTTATGTCAGAGTCAAACCCTATACCTCGTGTCTATAAGGTGAAGACCTTAACCATTATGGCAACCCCACCATCTACTTAAAGATCTATTTGGCTAGGTATAGTCCTCATAATCACTTTCCTTCTATTGTTTCTGTGTTCCTATGGAAGATGTAATTAATGTTATGATTTTTTGTTTGTTTTGCATTTTGCTTTCTGAAGAAAGTATTGTGGCACTGTATCTTATATGTCATTTACTAAGTGAGAGAGAGAGGCAGAGAGAGGTAAAAGTTTGCATATATATATATATATATATATATATATATATATATATATATATATATATATATATATATATATATATATATATTGTGTGTGTATGTGTGTATGTGTGCTTGGATGTTTACCCATAGGAAGATAAAAGGATGAGATTTGGTTTTGTGAACGTATCTGATGTGTGACATACCAATATTGAAGAAGTAATGAATTTGTTGTAAAATACAGGGTTTGAAGCAGGTATGTGTTTCAAGCTTGGACATTTGTGTTTTAGCCTTTATAGATAGCAGATGGAGTTGTGGAGGAGATTTTGAGAGCTGTGATAAGATAGTAATTTGTATAATAATGTTTTCAGCTTTTAAAAATAGGCTCACTCTTTATTGTGGATGGATGGTGATTGGCTGATTGTTTTGGGGTGAGAAATAGTGAGTTGGGGATGGGTATGTGAAGAACAGAAGAAGTGATGGAAGGCTGAATAAAGAGAGGTAGTGTAGTGGAGTGTAGTGAGGCAGTATGGAAGAACTTATCCTTCATCCAAGATGGAATCCAAAAAAAAACTATCTTCTATGTAACAGATGGTAAAAGTTTATACTAAAAATAAGATCAAGAATGGAGTGTGTAAGGAACTAAACCTTTTACAAAATAAAATAAAAGAATTTACCATTAGACAATAAGCAAGATATTAGCAATTGTAATACAAGGGATAGGGAACAACAGGATAAACAGAAGGTAGGTAGATAGGTACAGACTCTTCTCAATGTCATTCTGGATAAACAGCTCTGACCATAGAACACTCAGTTTCACTTGTATCATGTGGTCAAAGAGGCTTGGCTTTTGATCTCTGGGAATTTGGGAAGTGTTGAGCATATTACATAAAGGACAGATATTGTCTGAGCTATGGTGGCTTTTACTGCATCACCAACAACAAATTTCATGTTCCCCCTTATTGACAACAAGCCCAGAGACTGCGATGAACTTGCCCAACAGATTGTTTACATTTAGGTTATCTTTAGTAGAATAATGAGAAAATATTACATAATAATCTGCAAACAGAAGCATCTTTAGTGCCCAAGACAGAGAAGTCTATGCCATGAGAGTTTAAGTTTTCCTAATCACCTACAGAAGCTTGTTGGTTACTCCTACTGAATGGAAAGATTTCAGACAGGGTGGATTTAATATGGCCCTTGGAGTAAGACAGATCATATAATACCTGAATCCCCTTCACAAAACACCTGAGTAACCCCATTTACATAAGGGTCTACAAACACCTTCTCAGTGTCAATAAAGAAGGCAGATCTGGGGGATAATGTATGCGTTTGTGATTAGAGGTAGGTGATAAAAGCCCACAAATGATTAACACTAGAGCTGCCTTTTGCAAAGCCTGCTCAAACTGGATGAGTTAAGTGTGGGAATAGGGGCTGCAACTGTGTAGCCAAGATTTTGACAAAAACAATCTGCTCCCATATTCAATAGGCTAATAGGTCTATAATTGTTAACAAATTTGCGAGGGTTGCCCACTTTGGGAGAACTACAATCTGATCTGAGATTGCTTTAGGAAAAGCAGATGCCATGCCGAGTAAACATACAATAAAACAGAAGCTTAAGCTGTAGAAACATCCTTTCACTTAGTGCTTTGTACTGTCTTACCATAAGACCATTAGATCCAGGGCTTTACTTACTGGGAATGGGACAGATTATAGCGCTGCTAGGTTCTCTTCAGCTGATACAGGCTCAAAGAGTTGCTCCCATTTATTAGCATCAGACAAGGGATTGTCCAAAACATGGTAATAATCAAGCATCAGATAAGAAACTGTAGAAAACAGTATAATAATTATAAAAGACATCAAAAATATTTGTATGGTGAGTTAGCCTTTTTTTACACCACTCCACATCCTTAATTAAATCCCTTCTATGACAGTTTGGATATTATTTTGAAATAATACACCACCAGAATGTTCTGAGGCTCAGCATTAGAGGAGAAAGGCTTCCTCAACCATAGAAGGTTGATGATTCACTATAACATCCACACTACAGGGCAATATTGAGCTTAGAAAATGTCCACTATATCAGATGCTGTTTTTTTTTTTTTGAGGATGATTGTATATGCCTTTTGCTTCTGAAGAAGTAGCAGCTATTAAAAAACATATTACTTTGAAATGAAAGTCGTGAAAATACAAATAAAGATAATTTGAAATTCTACTAACATTTTTTTCTACTGAATGATACAGAACCTAAACAATGGACAATGTTTTCATGTGTGTAAGAGAAATAGGAGAGAGAGAAACAAAAAGGCTCATGAACAGTGGCACAAGAGAATAGATGTTTGTGTAATGCTGTTGAAAATGTTCATTATGTCAGAAACGAGTGTTTCCATCTGCAGAAATAAGAATACAGTATATACTTTTCTTCTATGTATGCAAATTGTGTTATACGAAAAATACTTAATGTCATTTAATATAATTTCTGTTATACTCTGCTTTAAAGATTTAGCCTTTTATGTGAAAGGATTAAAAATAAGCAAGCAAACATCATTGCTCTATTTATTCATCCAGGTAATATTCATCATACATAATTGACTGCACAGTTGGTAGGAAATGAACTAATATAAAGTTGTGTAATTAAATGTGTGTCTGTATGTGGATACGGAGAAATTCTGCTATCTGGTTAGAAAATATTTATTCTGAAGGAATATTTTTTGAGATGCTTTTATTTCAGGTGGAAAAATAAATGTGGAAAAACTGTGAAAAGATGGAAGTAAATACAATTTTAGATTTGAGGAGCATACATCTAAGGAAAGTAAGACCTAGCACTGTAAAGAATTCTGATATGTATCCCATTCAAACATAACTGAGAGTGAGACATTGAGATGAAAGTGGCTCTATTATTGTTCTGGGTTCACATTTCCTTAAGAAATGTTTCTTTGTTCTAGGCTTTAAGGACTGATGCTTTATAAGATGTGATAGATAGTTAACACTACAGGTATTTGGCTTGTCCCCGAAATGCCTTAGGCAGTGCTTGTTTGAGCATCATTACTATCAGGAAGTTCAGATGTTTTCATGAAGGTATGAGTCAAGCTAAATTAACCAAAGCCACTTTATGCAGTAACTTTTCAGAAAGAAATATCTTCTAGATTACACTGTAGTGATAATTGCATGAATTTTATCTGTTGTCAGGACAACTACTGCTACAAAGCTGATCTGAGCTGGATTCTTCTCTCACTCACATTATGGTAGCCTTCAGACAACCACAAAATTCCTTAAAATAAGGCCTGCTCTAACACATTTAGCTACTGTTACACATGAAGCATATAACACACCCTGACTTAGGGAATTGGGCTCAAGTCAACCTCTGCTAAAAGTCTATTTAGAAAATTATTATAAAACATCTTTTTTATTGCAAAGAGTTTCACACACCATACCTCCAAACAGGGTAAGGTATTCCCCACACCAGTGTTACTTAACTTAATCAAATCTAGGGGCAGGTAACCACGGGATATGGAGATTTCCCTTGCCATGACCTACATCTCTGCCCAAATATTCTTCATTGTTAATGTTTTCCAGATTTGTACAAATTGCAATATGTTTGATACTCTTTTACTTCTTAAATTGTATAATTTGTTTAGCAGAAGGTTGTTCTAGGAATGAGTGGATTTTATCACAGCTGCATTTATTGCATCACTGTAGTTGTATATGCAGGTCAGGGTTACGTAACTCTTCAGGTGACTGAAATGAAATTCCCCAAGTGATGGTTGCCCACAGAACAGGAGGAGTACAACAATCACCATTTTCTATAGAAAATTACTGCTGCTGCATTTTCTAGGTGTGGACCAATAAGAATTCCCTTTTTGAGAGACTTCTCTCTTCTATGTGTTGGTATATATAAATTTGGTGGTAGGGGGATTGCCCCCTTCCCCCATATCTGGGATACAGGGGGGTTCCCCATATAATAAATATTTGCAATTAATGTTGTTACACTTTTATTAGATTGTTTTTGCATTTCTGATGCTCGGGATTTGCCATTTGGCTTTTCATTATGGAACCCAGCATTAAACTTCTCAAATGGAGATCAGAAACTTCTTTTTGTAGTAAGATTACATATAATTTTACTTTCTTATCTTTGCTCCTGTACAGGGTATTATGATGTCAGTCATATGAATATATTTAAAATTTTGATTTACCGCCCCTGAAAATCCCTGTAAATAAACAATGCTAAAATAGGGAGCTTAGAATATTTCAAAATGCAACAAAAAACTAAAATCTTATATGCTTGTGACTATGTCTTAGTCTTCCTTGACTATTTACAACAACATTTCCCAGACTTTCTTACCTTATGTGATAAAATCAGTTTACATTGAAAACCTTGAAACTGCATTGGTCGACTCGCATCTGGTCGAATGGCAGTTTTCAAGTCGGCAGAATGTCGAACCAAAATGTATCGACTACACTATAGTTAACAGATAGTGTAGTTTGAGTATTTGGGTCCGACATTGTGCAGGGAGACACAGTTCTGTGAGGAACAAGGAATTAGCC